>NW_024726658.1:0-6591 GCF_018991925.1 Homarus americanus | reverse complement strand
ACCATAGGGTCATCCCTTAGGTCTCTCCTTATGCTACCGTAATTAGCATTCCTAAAATCCGGGATCAAGGCCGAACTTTCCTTCTTCCTGCCATCCCATATTATGTTAAAATATATGGCTTTATGATCCTGTTTCCTAGTTCGTCTCCAATCCCAACATCTTTTACTAGATTTTCATTATTACTGAGAACTAAATCGAGGATATTATTTCCTCTAGTGGGCAAGTTTATAAATTTATATATAAAACTATCCTGTACTACTTCTATAAAATCTTCAGATTCATTATCGCTAAGTTGATTTTTCCAAAATATGCCTGAAAGTTGAAATCGCCTAGAATACATACATTGTTTCTATCAGATGCCTTCTTTATTTCCTCCCATAGCAATTTACCATCGTTCCTACTCAAATTAGGTAGTCTATATATAATACCAATGACTACGGATTCACTGCCCTCACCAATCTCTACCCAAATACTTTCATTGTCGCTATTTGTTTTAATGTTTGATTTATTGCAGCCTTTTAATTTACACTTGATACACTGTTGTTGACCGCCAATTTCCTTCCTATTTCCGTCAACAAATTTAAATAAAGCTTATATCCTGAATATGAAATTCTGCTAAAAATGCTTTGCTGTTTGAATTTATCCATGTTTCCGTTATGCACTATGAAGATATCTATGTTTTTACTAACAATGTATTCCTGAGTTTATCCATTTTGTTAATAAGGGCTTCTACTATTAGTATAATAAACACTCAATATATTTCTTCCGTTTCTATCTGTTTTACATTTATTACTTTGATGTTTGTTATTATGACTAACTATATTTTCAGCATTATCTACTTCTGTTTCACTACTTCCCAGGACCTGCTTGTTTTTGACTCCCATTTTCCCAGACCCCTCTCTACTGGCGAAACCCCCCCTTCGGAGTGACAATTTCACGCTCCACGGATGCAGACAACGTCTTTACCCCCTCACGAGACAAGTGTACTCCGTCGCGACAGTACAGGTAGTCGTTGCCATAAAATCGTTGCCCGTCATCAATGAATGCCCAACCATTGTTTGCACAATGTTTTTCCAGTCAGCAATTAATAGCAATTGCCCTAGACAGCCATTCACGACCAACCCCTCTTCTAGGCAAGACACCACATACTATCGGGACCCCTCCCCTATCTCTAATCTTCCCCAGCGCCTCCCTATACCTCTTGAAAAGTTCCTCACTCCTAACCTTACCTATGTCGTTTCCACCCACACTAAGACACACTACTGGATTGGTACCCTCCCCTGACAAAACTCTGTCTAACCTCTCGGCTACATGCCCTATCCCAGCCCCAGGAAAACATACCCTAGTCCTACGTTTCCTATCTCTCGCACAAAAAGCCCGATCCATAAACCTCACCTGGCTGAAGATTGTGAAGTGAGATGCAGTGAAGATTGTGAAGCGAGATGTAGTGAAGATTGTGAAATAAGATTATAAAGTAAACTGTAGTAATTGAGTTTAAACGAACGCGGGTTATTCTGAAGTGTATCCGTGTCTTGTTAACGTGGAACCAACATGGCGGTGGTTCTCAATATAGATACGTTATTTTGCCGGGAATTTCTGTCAGAACAAAATATGAATCAACCATATTTAGCCTAAATTAACCTAACGGCTTTATTATATATTCTAAGTTTTTTAAGTTGGATAGATCAGATCAGGTTAGGTTAAGTCAGGTTGGGTTAGGTTAGGTTAGTTTTGTTAATTTTGCCACTTAGAGGCTAGTTTATTGTGCCCCCCATACTCATCCTGTCAGGTGCCAAGGTTTAAAATGACGGATGGTGTTAAACATTAACCTGAAATTTTTACGTGACCACATATTGTCTTGTTGAGTTTCTGAGAGAACTTCACGGCTAAATAGCGCCTCTGTATTGATAGCCGGTACATGTCTTAATATCCACCGCTCATAGTTAAATCTTTATGTCCGTTTATTTTGTCCTAATTTAAGTATCAAAGAGTGTTTTTATTTTTAAGTATCTTAAGTATCTTTTTTCCTCACTCTTAAGTATCTAAGTATGATGTTTTTTTCATTTTTAAGTAACTAACCATATTTTTGTTTTCATTATAAAATGTGATTGATATAGACAACAGAAGTAAATATCAGCTGGAGGTCGTAAACGAAGCTGATGTGAAGTATTTTGACTCACTGTTCCCAAGAACTAATTGCTTCTCTGGTTTATACCGAAGAAATAAAACCAATCTAACCATCCCTGATTCAAATGTACCTAGGGCGGTGATAGGTAAGTAGGGCGCTATTCTGGATACTACAGTCGACTTCAGGTACTGTGGTGAAGCTAGTAGATAGGTTGGGTTGCTGATGGGTTAGGATTACGACATGTGTGGGTATATTCTGGGTCGCATTTTATAGGTATCTTAAGGCTCTTTCTTTTATTCTTCTTTTATCATGAGTATCTGTGCCTTATTAATACACCACCTCGCAGGATAGTGTGAAGAGGAATATAGTAATCTAGGATAATATTCTTTCTTACATATACCTTAGCTTGATTACAGGTAACACCAGGTAGAAGTTACGTGACTCTTAAGAGTTTTCCTCGACTTGGCTGATTCAACTGTAAGACTTGCTGTATTTATCCTTATTAAAATCCTCCACCTGTAAGACCTTCCACTTGTAAGACTCTCCACCTGTAAGACCCTCCACTTGTAAGACTCTCCACTTGTAAAACCCTTTATGGATTTGAAATACCTTCTCGTCTTGACTCCACTAGTACTGTACACACCCCTCTAGCCTTAGTTTACAGTAATGTTGAAGTATATAATGAAGACTCACAGCTCATGGGTTAGAAAAACAAAAGATGCTTGTTTTATTTATTTATTTATTTATTTATTTATAGCTTATTTTAGAATCCCCGAAAGTTAGAACAAATGGCTGACGGGACTCACAAGCGGGCGATGTTTACAGTATGGACCAAGAATAAAAAATAAATGAAAAATAAAATAAATAAATCGTAAATTGGTGCATTGTTTCTCCAGGGGTAATTATAGAAGTACAAATGTTCTCCAGCAGTGGGTAACGATCATAGCCACGTATAGAGCTTCTAACGCAGGTAGATTGATATAGATGCATTACCTGGAGTTAGTGGGTTACAGGGGCCTCCTACACGATAATATTAAAGGTGTTTTTTCCTTCTGTTTGTGGCACTTGAGGTGTTTAGGTTAGTTTTAATTAAAATGGTTTAGTTATAATAGTTATATTACGATAAGTTAAGTTGAATTTAGAACTTTTGATTTGCATATATCGTGTTTTAGAAGGATTTGTTAGCTAATAAGTTTAATTTGGATAAGTTTAGTTTAATTTAGATCATTTGATTTTACAAGGTCGTATAATAATGACTGGGAACCATATAGAAAACTGTTAGAGAAGTAAATATTTCTACGGCAGTGAATGAGTAAGTCAATAAGTGGTGTATAGAGTTGCTGACGCAACTTAAACGGTATATACTGTACATTATATGTTATCAGAGCTTTCCTGTTGTACGTAACCGCCTCCGTCAAAGTGTCTTACTGGCTCATGTGAAGATTAGCCTCTAGTTTATTTTACCTCAAGATTAACTACACTGGCACTGCCTGACCTGACCTGATCTGACCTACCCTACCCTACCCTACCCTACCCTACCCTACCCTACCCTACCCTACTCCTACTCCCACTCCTACCCTCACTCCCACCCCACTCCCACCTTACCCACCCTATTCCAACCTAACCTAACTTAACTTCCCATGTAGCGTTAGGTTAATCATTAGTTGAAATAAGCTGGGAGGGTTAATCTTCAGGTAATTCATCTTAATTAACAATTTTGGCTAGGTGAGGCCTTTACCTTACCGAAAGAGCAGGGAGGAGGAGGACTCTGCTAACGTCTACAGATCATCGTCACCAAGGCAGATATTACAATACCTTTTGTTGTTCTTCGTGGCTTAAAGAACACATCTTTAACATTCATAAGACTGAGTGCCTAATACAATACAGTAATTGATTATTGTATTCTAATAAAATTTACGGTGTATCTTGTGAACCAGATTTATTGTTTGACCTTAGTGAATGAGAAACTGGTTGAGGTGTATTGTGGTAAACATCCTTAAGAGCAGCTCTGTGTGTTCTTACGACCTCAAAGTAACACAAAAGGTAGCCAATATCTACCCTTGATCAGTCACTTTATGTAGATGTCAATTGTGTCATTTTTCTAGACTTAGTGTCCCCTGGAGGAGAAAGTAAATACAATGTTGATATATTTTGGTCACAACACACACTAGTAGATTATTTTTCCTTTTTAACTAAATAATTAACACTATGAAGCTAACTAATTATATAACTCAAAGATGGTAATCAATATGGCGTCGATATTGTTCACATACTCTATGATAAATAGATGTATTGTCTGTTTAATTTTAGGGAAGAATTTAATTTATAAACTTTTGAGAATCTGGATACAGGAGTTTTTTCTTTGTGTGTGTGTGTGTGGTGATGATGACGCATACTTTCCTCTGCAGTGAAAAAAATATCTTGACATTGCAAAGTTTAACTGTAAGCCGAAGGAACGTTTGTAATGTGACTTATGTGAAATTGTAACTTGAAATTCTTTGTGAAAAAATATTTCCCTATAAAGTTTGGCAATAAATGAAGTATTACATCAAGGTGTAACTTGTAGTTCCTTGTGGAGTAATTACCTATGTGGACGATACAGCTACTCCAGGGTGTAAGACCTAGAGTAGAAAGTCTTTAGACCTTACCTGAGGTTGAAAGACTCTTATAGTGGAACGTCTTAGGTATTGAAACTTTAATTACAGTAAATAAAATATAATCTACCTAAACATTCCTTCACCTGGCGACAACTAATGATACAGGTGGCGTAATAGCTCTTTAAAATTCCTCCGTTTGATATAATAATGACCACACATGAACTTATAATGTGCAATATCTTGATAACACATTAGCTGCAACATTACACATAGTCCAGTGTATGTGTAGTGAGGGACATCTACCTAAATGAGTTACAGAATGTGGAGTTGAGGCAAAAAAAAGTTGGGACATGTTTGAGATCATCAGTTGAGCCAAACGTTTATACTCAATATTGTTTTAATGGTATTTTAGAGCGACCGAAAAATGTAAACAAAATGGCCTGCTAGGTGACACATACCTTACAAGAAATAAACATGAGAACGAACACACACACACACACACACACACACACACACACACACACACACACACCAGTTTTACCCACATTATCACCAGACTATCGGCATACCTGGTCGGTGGACACCTGCCTCCTCCTCCTCCTCCTCACCTTGCTAATATGCTAATATGCTAATATGCTAATATGCTAATATGCTCTGGTATGTTCCAGTCTATTTAAGATATGCTCCCATCTATCTTAAAGAGCTTATGCTAGGTTGGTCTGATATGCTCCTCAAAGACTATGCTGATATACTCTTGTCATCTGATATGCCATTATGTTCATATCACTCTAAAGGATATACTAATATGTTCTGATATGTTGGTATGGTTCTGTCTCTCAGAGGGTGTGCTGATGTACTATAAGAGCATATGGGTATGCTGATATACTTGGTTATGTAGCTAGGCTCATATCTCTCTTACAGGGTATGCTAATATACCCTGATATGCTTGCATCTATCTCTGAGCGTATACTGGTTGACTGTAATGACATAAGAGATATGCTGGTATGCTTCTAAGGAAATATGTTAACATACTCTAATAATAATTTGAAATGAGGTTAGCTATACCTTAGATTCAGGGGATATACTGATATGATATGAATTAACCTAGAAGTATACTGATATGTTCTCAAGGCATTCAGGGGATCTGTTAGTATGCTTCGACATACTTTCGGAACAAGGTAAACTGGACCTTCAGAAGATAGGGTGATATGCTGACATATTCTGATGGATCTAAGAGAGAGTGGAAGACTATGAGAGCTAGTTAATATATTCAGGTATGTTGATATCCCTTCATGGCACTTGGGATATATGGTAATATACTCCGATGTGTCTCTTTGGATATACTGATATGCCACTAATGGGTCCCCAGAAAGCAGGAGACAAGTTGATCTGCTTCGAGGACACTAATCTGTATAATGATTTTTTCCCTGACTGTTAAGAAGTATACTGGTATATTTCAAATGTTGCTTAGTATTATAGTATACTTTGGGCTGTTCTGAACATATTTCACAGCTGATTTTCAGAAATATATGCTGCTGTCACTGGCTTGTTTATTCCGGAGACATTGATTATACTTTGAGTATGTTGATATGCTTTGTTACCAGTCAAGGAATATGTTGATATGTTCTGACACTTCTCAGTGATTACCCTGATATACTTAGATACCTGACAGTATTTATTGGAGTATAGTGTCCTATACTCTGATGTCATTCTAGTGATATGCTGATGAGCTGACATACTGCTTTATGTAACTGTGATATATTGAATCATATACATCCATTCCTCACGCTTAATATATATGATATTCTAAACAATGCTGATATTATTTATGTTATACCCTGATTATATACTAACATACTACAGTGT
>NW_024726657.1:0-24428 GCF_018991925.1 Homarus americanus | reverse complement strand
GCGTGACTAAATGGATGGCCAGAGATTTGTCCATCCTTAGACTTTCAACCGTATCATTTAAGGAGATGTCAATTATCAGTAGAACAGGGATGTGTGTTGTGGGGTATGAGAGTGTTAATTCCACAGTGTTTTAGAGGGCAAATTTTGAATGAACTGCATTTTGAACATCCAGGTATATGTGCTATGAAAGCACTGGCCAGAAGTTTTGTGTGGTGGCCTAAACTGGATGGTGAAATAGAAATGATGGTACGTGAGTGCTCTGTTTGTCAGAATGTTAGGAGTATGCCACCCAGCACCCATTTGAAAACCTGGAAATGGCCTACCCGTCCCTTCCAAAGAGTACACATTGACTTCTGTGATAAGGGAACAGAAAAATTTCTTGTATTAATTGATAGTCATTCAAAGTGGATTGATGTTTAGCACATGTACAGTACTAATGCTGGTAGCACCATTGATGAGTTAAGATTAATATTTGCCGAACATGGAATACCAGAAGAGGTAGTTTCTGACAATGGTCCTCCATTCCAATCATCAGAGTTTAAAAACTTCATGAGATTCAACGGTGTAAAGCATGTACTGACCCCACCCTATCATCCTGCCTCTAATGGTGCAGCTGAGAGATCAGTTAGAATTGTAAAGGAAGCACTTTCCAAGCAGGTGATTCAAGGAACTGTAGGAAAATCAATGAAACACAGACTGGCAAATTTCTTACTCAGATACAGAACCACGCCACATAGTGTGATAGGATGTACTCCTGCAGAGTTAATGGTGAAGAGACAGTTGAGAACAAGATTAAGTTTAGTTAAGCCAAGTCTGTTTGAAGTTGTAGAGAGGAAACAAGCTCAACAAAAAATGTATCATGATAAGAGTTCCAGTGAAAGAGTGTTCAAGGTAAATGATAGGGTGAGAGTTAGGAATATGGCTAAAGGTTATGGTACTGTACATGCAAAGTGGATAACTGGTGTCATTGACAAGGTATGTGGATCTAGGACATATTTAGTGAAATGTGGTAACTCTCTGAGATATGATCATGTGGATCACATCATTCAGGCACATGACGAGATGAATGTAGCACCAAGACATGATGATAAACTTGACACAGTTTCAGATGATCATCATCATCATGATGTCAAAGATGATGGTTCCCAGCATCCACTCACTGTGTCAACTGATTGTAGTGATGATACGTCTGTCACTGATAATGCACAGAGTGTAAGTGAAACCCCTGTAAAACTTGATGGAGGGAATAGTCCTAGAAGATCAAACAGAGTTAGGAGACCTGTAATTAAATTAGACCTCTAATTATCTGAATTGTGAACAGGCCTTTCAAAACTGTTTAGTTAGGAAGTTATATTTGTTGTATTCTATTCCCTTCTGCCCTGCCATATGTAATTCTGTAAGCTTTGTTTATTTAGGATTTGTAGCAGCCATGTTCTCTTTTGAAAGGGAGAAATAGTGTTATATATATGTATGTTTATATGCTGCCTTTATTGAATATATATATATATTATATATTATGTTACTTCTTACCAAAGTTAGAAAGTGTTTAGGCTTGTGTAAACACGAAATGTGTTAGGCATGTTGTAACCAAGAACAGAGAATAAACACCCAGCCAGACAGACCATGTGACTTGTCATTCTTCCATTAAATAATGCAAGATACTACACTGATCATGACAGCAGGTTGTCAAACTCTCTTGATATGGTCTCACAACGTACGTACAATGTAATATATCTAACACTCAGGATTGAGGTAGAATAAAAACTCACAATGCGTTTTCTGTATATATATATATATATATATATATATATATATATATATATATATATATATATATATATATATATATATATATATATATATATATATATATATATATATAAGCAAGTAAATCACTGTAGGTGCGTGTGATCTAGGTATATGCTGATAACCACAAGGAAAGAAGAAAACACGAAGTTCCCAAGCGCTTTCGTGTAATTCACATCTTCAGGGGTGAGTACAGACTAAAGAGAAGTACAAAACAAGGTGTATATATATATAGAGGAGGCTGAGACCAGGTCAACAATGGTCAGGTATTAGGTAATGACCCTACTAATCTATAAATACCACCGCAACGGTCGGTAGTCAGGTCAGAGGGTAAGGTGACCCAACCTTCTCATCTGGTTACAAATCTTCTTAATTACAAAATTGTCCAGTTTATACATGCCATTACTCAAATTCATGTTGAATGCTTCGGTATGTTTAATGAGACTAGATTCTATGATGTTCCTACTATCAATTGAATTACAAGGTAATATTGAGGAGGCATTATCCCAGTCAATGCAATGCTTCTTATCCCTCAAATGAACAAACAGAGCATTGGATTCCTGGCCTGTCCTAACACTGTATTTATGTTGTTTAAGCCTAAGTAAAACATATTACATTCCTTGCAAGGAACTCATCAAACTATGTATTAAGGATTGTAAATTTGAATTCAATGGAGAATATTATGCTCAAAAATTTGGTATGGCAATGGGTAATCCACTCTCACCTGTATTAAGCAACCTATATATGGATTCTTTGAAAAGAAACTATTAAGTAATATTTTACCACCTTCAGCAGTCTGGTTTAGATATGTTGATGATGTATTATGTCTCTGGCCACGTAATGAGGACCTAAAAGCTTTCCTGCCACAACTTAACAACTTAGCCCCCTCGATCAAATTCACTGTGGAATTAGAGCAAGACTGTAAATTGCCATTCCTAGACTGTCTGATACACAGAATAGGTAACATTTTTAAGTTCAGTATTTATAGAAAACCTACTAATGTGTGTTCATACATTCATTATTATTCTGCCTACCATAATAGAGTCAAACAGTCAGTATTTTCTACAATGTTTTTACGTGCTCTGAGAATTTGCAGTCCGGAATTCATTGATGAGGAATATAAATATATCTATAATATTGGCTCAAACCTTAAATACCCTAGATCTTTCAAAGACAAATGCCTAAACATTACGAAGAAAACTTTTTATAGAACTGATCCCAAGCCCACCCATGACCATAAGAATATCTTAATATTACCATTTCACAAAAATTTCTCACACATTCCTTTACAACTAAAAACCTGGAACGTCAATGTGGCATTGAAAAACTCATGCACTGTTAAACAAATGTTAATCAAGAACTCCCCCAACAACACAATTGGTTTCATTTATAAAGTTCCTTGCAAGGAATGTAATATGTTTTACTTAGGTCAGACAGGTAAAGATCTTGTAACTAGACTTAAACAACATAAATATAGTGTTAGAACAGGCCAGGAATCAAATGCTCTGTTTGTTCATTTGAGGGATAAGAAGCATTGCATTGACTGGGATAATGCCTCCTCAATATTACCTTGTAATTCAATTGATAGTAGGAACATCATAGAATCTAGTCTCATTAAACATACCGAAGCATTCAACATGAATTTGAGTAATGGCATTAACAAACTGGACAATTTTGTAATTAAGAAGATTTGTAACCAGGTGAGAAGGTTGGGTCACCTTACCCTCTGACCTGACTACCGACCGTTGCGGTGCTATTTAAAGATAAGTAGGGTCATTACCTAATACCTGACCATTGTGGACATGGTCTCACCCTCCTCTGTATATATACACCTTGTTTTGTACTTCTCTTTAGTCTGTACTCACCCCTGAAGATGTGAATTACACGAAAGCGCTTGGGAACTTCGTGTTTTCTTCTTTCCTTGTGGTTATCAGCGTATATATATATATATATATATATATATATATATATATATATATATATATATATATATATATATATATATATATATATATATATATATATATATATGTATATATATATATTGTTGTACAGTGTAGTGTTAAGGAGTTACTAGGTCAGGAGAAACTTGCTCAGAGTTCCTGTAGGGTGAGGAGCTTTCTGAGGGTGCGGGTGGTGTGGTACTGTTGAGAGATGTTGCGGGTCCAGTAGCCGAGTGTAGAGTGACCTTTCCGGCTGTTGTGTTGTTGTTGAGATTGTCGGACCGTAGTCCGACACGGGCCTTTGCCTATAGGCGGCCCGTTTGGTGGTTCCGGCTGGAGCTCCAGGAGCAGCCAGACCGGATTGGGATTAGAGGTGGTCCCACCTGCAGATTGGAAGGATACTGCAGGTTGCAAGTGTGAGCGGAACCCCGATCAGTGGACGCTTACCACCAACCCCCACTCTTGGACGTGGTCAGTTTCGGAGTGGCGCACCCCCCGAACTGGGGTCCGCACTTGCTGGGAGAGGATGCTTTCTAAGCTATCTGGGTGGTGGGTATCGTGTGATGACCCGGAGTAGGTGGTGAATGTGGTCTGTATGGGCCTTTCGGGTTAGAGTGGCCGCTGGTGTTGTGTGTGTTTCTTGGGAGATTTGAGTTCTGTTTCGGAGGCTTTGTGTGACCTCGCAGTCGAGGAGATAGTGTTCAAGTGGGTTGGCTGCTGGCTCCTGACAGTAGGTGCAATCCATGACGTCATTTCCGATCATCTGCCAGGAGCACTTGTACCCAAGTAAAAGTCGATGAAGGCTGACTTGGGTTTGTCTTGGAGTTTTCTTGTCAGCGAAAGGTGGTTCCCCTTTTGTGGCCGCCAGGTACCATTTGGCTGATTGGGAACCAGCGTTGAGTGCATGAAGGAAGCTCTTTTTGATGTGGAGCTTGCTAGTCTTTCTGAGGTGATTCTTGATCTGTTGCACACTTGCTGGAACTTGGATGTGTACGCAACTGGAGCGTGTGGCTGCCTTGGCTGCTTCGTCTGCCACGTCGTTTCCTCCGATCCCTACATGACTGGGAATCCAGTGTAAGACGACTGGTCGGTTTTGGCTTTGGAATTCCTGTAGCTGTGCGAGGATCGAGGTGATGATGTGGACGTTGTCTCTTGGTTGACTGTGTTGCAGCGCCTGCATGGCCGATTTCGAGTCCGTGTGAATTATGATGGACTTGTTGTGTTGTGTTGCAGCGTGTTGTAGGGCCTTTGAGATTGCTACCAGTTCTGTTTGTAGGGTGGAGCAGTCATTGGAAAGTCTCCATTGGAGGGTCTGACCTTGGGTGTAGAAGGCCGCTCCGGATCTATGATGTTTTGGGTCCACCGAGCCGTCTGTGAAGTATGATGCTGCATCAGCCGGTGTCTCGGTGGCTATGGCTTCGAGAGTTATTTTTTTGAGGTCCTCCTTCTGGAGGTTGGCTTTACTATCGCCTAGGTCGGTAAATTTGAGTGTGGCTGGTGGAGGGCTCCATGGTGGAGGAACAGCGTAACCATTGTCTCGTGTGTCTTGGTTGTTCTTGACGAGTGTTTCTGCTTGCAGGTGTCGGATGACCTCGCTTGCCTCGTGCGACCAGGTGGCCCCTCGCACTCTGTGGTCGAGGTGGAGGGAGGCACTGATTCGAATCTTGGCAACTGTGGGCTTGTCTGCTCTACAGATTTTGGCGAGGAGACCGGCTGTCACCTGCTTGACTCGTACTGCCAGGGGTGGTAGTTCGGTTTCCATTTGCAGATTGCAAATTCTGGTCCACATGGGTGCTCCGAGCATGGTCCTGAGAGCATTGTTTTGATGACTTCTAGCTTAGCTATTTGGTCTTCTCTCAGTCCAATGAGTGCTGGAGCACTGTAATCTACCAGCGATCTGATGGCGGCTGTGTAGTAGGCTTTGAGCACATGAAGGTTTGCTCCTGCGGATTTGCTGGTGAGCGACCTCATTATATTGTGTCTGCTCTTCGTCCTGTGCCTGAGATACTCGAGTTGCGGCTTGAAGGTGAGTTTCTGGTCAAACCAGATTCCAAGACACTGGTGGGCGTTGGTCCAGACTACCGGCGTGTTTTGTATGGAGAGCATCTTGTCTGGTGTGTCTGTGCAGATGGCCATCGCTTTCGACTTGGCTGGATTTATCTTGAGTCCAAGTCTGTTGCACTCCTCTTCTATAAGTTGGAGTGCGTGTTGCGTGTTGGCTAGTCTGTTCGATCCTCTTACTATAAGCTGTAAGTCGTCTGCATAGCATAGGAGCTTGGCTGTTTGTCTGAAAGGAAGTTTGACTAGATTTTCCATCAGGACATTGAACAGCATTGGACTGAGGATGCCTCCTTGTGGGGTTCCGTTTTCATGGACCCTGTAGCTTGAGGTTGCTCCCTGAAAGCGTACTCGTGCTTCTCTCTGTGTGAGGTAGTTCTGGATCCACCCCAGCAACCTTCCTTTGACGCCTTTTTTAGCGAGCGTAGTTGTAATGGCCAATGGATTTGCTAGTTCGAAGGCTTTCTCCAGGTCGAGGAAGACCACCAGAGCTGGTTTGTTGTCCACTGTGCTGAGTATCTCGGCGATGTTGTTGCCTGTGCCGGTGTTCTCGGTGTAAGCAAAGATGTGAGGGTGTGGGCTGCCTACTTTCCACTTGAGTCGGTTGAGAGCCATTCTTTCTCCCGTCTTCGCTATGCAGCTGAGAAGGGAGATGGGCCTCGGTTTGTCTGGTTCTCTGGGCTTCGGAATGGGCTGTATATCTGCCTTCTTCCATTCCGGTGGGAGTCTTTGTGCTGTCCACGAAGCATTGATGGCTTGCAGCAGAGCCTCGTGTCCGGCTGTACTGGCATGAGAAAGCATGGAGTAGGTTATCCTGTCGGCCCCTGGAGCTGTGTCCTTGCTTCGTTTTAGCGACTTCTGGAGTTCTTGCTGGTTGAATGGTCTGTCAGTGTCATCTTCACTGTTGCAGGCCTCTTCGATCATCTGGAGTCTGACCTGTCGCAGACGCCGTTGTGTCTCCTCCGCCTGTCTCGGGAGGTTTTTCGTTGCTGCTCGGTCAGAGAACAGTTTTGCAAGTCTCTCGGCTTCCTCTTCTGGGTTGGGATGGGTTGGTGGTGGTGGTGTTGCCTTCCCAGATGCCCTTCGGATCTGGGCCCACATCTTGCCAAGGGAGGTGTGCTCGTTCAGTTCGGAGCACCACTTGAGCCAGCTTACGTTTTTTATTTCTTCCTTCTCTTCCCTGGTATCCTTAACTATGACTTGCAGGAGATGTCTGTTTGTTGCCGTGGGATGTCTCCTGTAGTTTCTTCGGGCCATGTTCACTCTGTGGTTGAGTTCTTTCACCCTGGGACAGTAGTACCAGTAATCATTGTACTGTCTTGATGTGGGTTTTGTTTTTGGGATAGCCTCTTCTGCCGCTTGGTGAAACGCCTCGACCAATTGGTGGTGGAGGGTTGTCTCATCCACGGGTGCTGCGCCGGCCGGCTGTGATTTTTCGCGCCACTTAGCCAGGTGTTTCTTAAAGAGTCCCCAGTCTACCTTTTGGGTATTGTATCTCCATCTTGGGGGGGGTGGAGTGGGGAGTTTGTTCACCTTCAGCGTTGTTAGGGTGGCGAAGTGGTCGCTGGTCAGCGTGGGGTGTATCTGCCAGGAGGCCGAAGGCTGTAGTGCACTGGAGACAAAGGTTAGATCTAGCCTTCCTCCCCTAGTGTGGGTGGGCTCTCCGGTGTTCAGGAGGCAGATCTCGGGTGTATCTTGAAAGGTGGTGTATAGGTGTAGGCCGTCTTCATTTGTGGGGCTTGCCGAGCTTAGGAAGGGATGATGTGCGTTGAAATCCCCTCCTATGAGTGTGGCGTGGTCAGCGGCCGAAGCAAATAATTGAGTAACCTCCAGTGAGCCCCTTGGGTTCTTATAGATGTTGTGAACAGTTAATTCCCGTTCTTGGAGGGTTACTTTGACGGCCTGTGTCTCGATGTTTTCCCCACATGGAAATTGCTGCGTGACATCGGCGGAGGGTATGCTTGACTTGACCAAGATCATACATCCTCTTGTTGACGCCTGCGTGAAATGCCTCCTGTATGTCTTGTAACCACTGAATTTGAAACAGTGGTGTTCTTGTAGAAGTGTTTCTTGTAGCAGTATGATGTCAAGCTCGTCCTTGGCTGCTGCTTCTTGTAGGAGGTGTTTCTTGTTTTTGATGCCCTGAGCATTCCATGTTAGGATGTTCAGGG
This sequence comes from Homarus americanus, assembly GCF_018991925.1. Taxonomy (NCBI): domain Eukaryota; kingdom Metazoa; phylum Arthropoda; class Malacostraca; order Decapoda; family Nephropidae; genus Homarus; species Homarus americanus. The sequence continues at coordinate 16,450 of NW_024726657.1, read as the reverse complement.
TGCTGATGTTTTCCACCACTGTTTCATCGGGGACTTCTGGTGGTCCTCGATGGAGATGTCCAAGTTCGATTCCAACTGGATCAGGTTCATATCTTCGTGTTCTGTGGTTTTTGCCTTCTGGGCCGTGGTTCGGTTCAGGGGAGTTGAAACGTCCAGTTTCTTTCTGGGAGCTGTCGGTATCTTGGGTTCTCTGGTGGCCTTCTTCGGTGTAGAGTGTACCTCGGCTGTCACTCGTGTGAGGACCGGCGTGGCTTCCTCCACTGAGGTGGCTGGAGCTGTGGCGACTTGCCCGAGGACGCTCCCCATGAGTATTTGGAGCTGTGTGGGTTGGATCTTGTGGCCCAGTAGTCCGGCTAGGCCCTCCGCGAAGGTTGTCAGTACCTTGGCTAGGTCTGATACGTGTATCATTCCTTCTGGTGCCTTGGTGTGTGCTTCTTTTGTCTTTCTCGTGGTTGTCGTTGTCTGCTGCTTGGGTGGCTGAGGTGTGGCCGTAGTGAGGCCAGGAAACTGGGCTGCACTTTGGGTGTTGACTGGCTGAGGAGGTTGTCTTTGTTGTTTGGGCCTTTGGGTTCCCCACACGAAGGTACTTGGTGGGGCTGGTGTGTAGGCGGTGGGGGCCGGTCTTGCTGCTGGTCGGTTTGCCTGGACCCTCTTTGTTCTCTCGGAGCATCCAGGATTCCAGGCGTGGTGTTTGCCCCCGCAGTTGGCACACTTGGGGGCAATTTTTTCCCCATTTTTCAACTTGGTGAGGCAGGAGTGTGTGCCGTGCTTCTGTGCGCAGACTGCGCAGATTTCCTTGTACGTGCACCTTGTCTGATGGTGCCCGTATTTCTGGCATCTGAAGCACCGCAGGGGCTCTGGGACGAAGGGCCTCACTTCGTAGATCCCCCAGGTTTTGAGGTCTATGGTGCTGGGGGGTGAGCCGTAGTGCGTTATGAGCACTTGTTTGGTGGTGTCCGTCTTGTCGGACAGGGGAGAGCATCTCTCGGCTTTTAAGATCTTCGGGTGGTTCTCCAGGGGTTCGAGAGGTAGTTCCTTTGGGTACCGGAGGACTACCGACTTCATCAGTTTCTGGGCGGGGTCTAGCTTGGTTGATGCAACGGTGGTGGTGTTTTGCAGGTAAGTGTCGAGGGTGGTGGCAGAGTCCTTGTCTTTGGGGTGAACGATCATCTCCCCCTTTAGGTTGGGCCGCCCTGAGAACTTGGCCAGTGGATTTAGCTTTTCCATCTCTGTGATGGCGGCATATGTGGTTTTTGTGTCCGTTTTCGTGATCCGGAATTTTGGCAGTGTCGTTGGAGGTGAGCTGGTGGTGGTGATGGGTGCCTTTTGGGCTGCTTGACGGCATTCGTTTCCCGAAAAAGCACGTCGGCGTTTCTTGTTTTCTACCTTCGTCCAGTTGTCCTCAGTGGCGGTAGCAGTGGTGGTGGAGTTGTTGGAGGTGGTGGCAGTGTTCCTACTTTTCAGGGCTTCATTGAAGCCGCGTAACTGGTCCGCTTTCTCTGTGCGGAGCCTGTCGTAGTTCGGGTCGTCAGGTTGGCGGTTCAGGCGGGGGTCGCGGTTAGGAGGGCGTACGCGCTCCATAACCGTTTTTTTTTTTTTTTTTTAGATCCTACCTATTCCGGTTGAGTAAATAGCAGAGGAATTTCAGCACTCCCCACTGGCTGGTGGTCGTAGAGTGGTTCCTGAGCTTCTCTCCCGGAGCCCCGTTGGGGAAGCCTACTTCCTAGTGTATGTGACTGCTCACTTATAGACGTGAGCTAAGTGTGCCTATTTGGGAAGGATAAGGATTGCTACCCTCTTTCCAGGTGGACCCGCACGATCACGGTTTTCCTGGAAAGACTCGGCTGGGATGGGTTTTGCTCCAACCCCCTTTCGTGTTCACAATCTCCTGGGAGGGAGGTGAACAGTTACAGGGGGGACCGCAGGACGAATACACTTTTGAGGGTGCAGGTCCCTAGGCCAGAGCGAAAAAGGAAAAATAGTAGTAGAAGGAAAAGAGCTCAAACCACGCCGGGAATATCGCGCTATAACTGCTCTCCAGCTGGAGTGTGGGTCACTCACACCACCAGTGGGGAGGGCAAGCTAATGCTCGATAGACCGAGAACGCTCGTGAGTTGTTGTGGACGATGACAGCCGTGGGTGGTCCGGTCCGGGAAGATGGCCAACAATGGCACAGGGGAGAGGGCGGTCTTCACAGTTCCGGGTCCAGCAGGAGGTCTTGTTGAGAGGTCTTCTTAGTTCAGGAGCGATGTGAGAAGTGACCTTTCCGGCCAGCCGGGCCTGTATTTATGTGATTTAGAAACATCAGGATTTGAGGCGCTCGTAGCGCGAGAGCCAATCACGGGAGAGAAAGCGTAAGGTGTGAAACTCTCTGATCCTGAGCTGGAGGTTGAAAGTCGAGACTAGGTCGGTGATCGTACCCGTACGTCCATCTGCATAGACCTAGTCTCTCGGCGTAGCTGGCTGTACGATGATTGGCTGGTAGGCGCGTGGTCGGAGCTCAGTTGGGAGTTGTAGGGGAGAGGATCCACTACAATACTCCCCCTCCCCTCCCGGCGCGGCGAGAGACTGGATGTTGGCCGGGTTGCATCCCACAAATGATACATAACGGGCAGGTGTACGTACGACTCGGCCGCTGCGGGTGACAACTCCGTGTAGTGACATAAAACCTGTGGGAGAATCATGGGGAGAAGGAGGGTTTTGGATTAGAGGAGGTTGTACAGGCAATGGTTGTTGTGGTTCTATCGCGGCAGGGGCAGCGTCCTCATGGTCACTGGCTGGGTTAACTGGGTCAAGGGCGACGTCAGGAGGAGGAGGGTCCATGACAGGAGCAGGTTCTATGACAGGAGGAGGGTCTACGACAGGAGGAGGGTCCATAACAGGTGCAGGTTCTATGACAGGAGAAGGGTCTATGATAGGAGCAGGTTCTACGACAGCAGCAGGGTCCAGGACAGGAGCAGGGGGTACCTGAGGGTGAAAAGAGGGTGCCCAGAAATGTCGTGGGCGTGGTGTTGCTGCCGGTGGTAACTGCGGGTAGACTGTGCAGGCGTAGTTTGTTGGTGGTGCTGGTGGGCCGGGGGCCCAACAGGTAAGGTGGCCGGCTTGATTCGGTCTATGCTGACGGTGTCATGTCTGCCATTCTGGATAATCGTCAGGAACTTTGCTGAATGGGTAACAACCTGGAAGGGTCCATCGTAGGGGCGTTGTAGTGGATTGCCGTGAGCATCAAGCCTGTCGAAAACATACTCGGCTGTGAGTAGTGCAGGAGGGATGTGTTCAGGGCACCGAGGAGGCTGGCATGGAGCAGTAGCTCTGAATGCAGAAACTGCTCGTCTTAGCTTTTGGAGTAAGTCGTGACGAACGGCAGGAGTGGTTTGGTGGAGGTCAGGAGGGAGTGAGAAATCCCCGGGTAGGTGAAGGGGCTCGCCTAGGGTGAGATCTGCTGGGCTACAGTCCATATCCTCCTTGTGTGAAGCACGGATGCCGAGAGGCACTAAGGGTAGCGCATCCGTCCAGCTGTAAGGGTTGTGCTGTGCCTTGAGTGCGTCCTTCAGCTGCCAGTAAAACCGCTCTACCATGCCGTTGGATTGAGGGTGGTATGCCGTAGTGCGTTGCCTAGACGTGCCGAGGAACTGTAGGAGGCTGTGTCTGATTTGTGACTCAAACCGGGCTCCTCGGTCGGTGATGACGGTTGCGGGTGGGCCGAAGCAGGAAACCCAACCAGACATGAAGGCGCGGACGGCAGACTCTACTGTAGCATTGGGCATGGGGATGGCTTCTGTTCACCTGGTGAACGGTCGAAGCACGTGAAGATGTAGGTGCTACCGCAGGATGATGGAAGAGGTCCCACGATGTCGAGGTGCACTACTTGAAAACATCCTTTGGGTATAGGGAAGGTTTCTAAGGGGGCCCGTGTGTGACGATGTATTTTGGAGGACTGACAGGCCAGGCACTGGGCAGCCAATTTCTTAGTATCGGTCTTGATGTCGGGCCAGACGACACGTTGCGTGAGGAGGCGCTGGGAGGCCCGCACACTATGGTGGCTGAGACCATGGATGCGGTCGAAAACAGCGCGGCGGTGGACGTGAGGCATGAACGGTCTAGGCTGCTCACAGGATAAGTCGCACCACAATTTGATGTTCGTGCCGGGAATTGGGAGTTCTTGGAGTGTGAGGCCTGAGGGAGATGTTTTGTATGCTGCCAGGTCTTCGTCATTCTCTTGAGCCGCGGCGAGCTGCCAAGTGGCGCAGGACAAAAAGTGTATGTGACTGGAAGGCTGAAGTAAAGGCGTGGACGAGGGGCTTGTGATCAGTGAAGATGGTGAACTGACGGGCCTCGAGGAAGTGCTGGAAATGCTTGACAGCCATGTATACGGCCAGGAGTTCTCGATCGAAGGCGCTGTACTTGAGGTGGGGTGGTTGAAGCCGTTGTGAGAAGAATGCAACGGGCATGAGAATTCCGTTGATCTCCTGCTGTAAGACGGCGCCCACTGCAGTAGAAGAAGCATCTGTTGTGAGAGTGGTCCGGGCGTTAGGTGTGGGGTGGGCTAGGAGGGTAAGGGGTGTGATGCGCTGTTTGATAGCGGTGAATGCCGTAACAGCCTCTTGAGTCCACACGAGAGGCTTGTGAAACTTCTTTGGGAGTCCCTTGAGAAGGTCGTAGAGGGGAACTAGGACGGTGGCAGCGTTGGCAATGAAGCGGTGGTAGTAGTTGACTAAACCCAGGAATTCTCGGAGTTTCTTCGCCGTTTCAGGTTTGGGCAACTCCCTGATGGCAGTTATCTTCTGTGGTAGGGGTTGGATGCCGCTAGGCGAGACTCTGTGACCGAGGAAATTGATGGATGGAGCTCTGAAGACGCACTTAGCAGGGTGAAGTTTCATGTTGTTGTTCTGCAGGCGTTGGAGGAGGAGTTGTAGGTGGTGATGATGCTCGGCAGGCGTTGAAGATGCGACGAGGATGTCGTCTATGTAGACGGTGACAAAATCGAGGTCGCGAAGCATATGGTCCATGTACCTCTAGAAAGTCTGTGCTGTATTGCGTAGGCCAAAGCTCATGAAAGTATACTCGAAGAGTCCGAACGGAATGGTGATAGCTGTCTTCTGGGTATCTGCAGGTGCTACTGGGATCTGGTGGAAGGCACGCTCCAAGTCGATCTTCGAGAATATTGTCTTGCCATGAAGTTTGTGGTGGAAGTCCTGGACATGCGGAATAGGGTACGTGTCAGGTTTGGTGACGAGGTTCAGGGCTCTGTAGTCGCCACACACCCTCCAGTCGCCGGATGATGGCTTAAGAACCATGTGAAGAGGCGATGCCCAGGGACTCTTTGAAGGACGAATGATGCAGTCTCGCAGTAGTCTGTTGAATTCCGCCTTGGCTGCGTTCAGGAGCTCAGGGCATAGGCGGCGAGGGCGTGAGAAGACTGGTGGTCCTTTGGTCTTGATGTGGTGGAAAATTCCCGACGTAGGTGATGGGGGTGGAGAGACCCGGGGTGAGAAAAGTTCCTTGAACTCTTCAAGCAGGGGGGAGAACTCGTTGGACGGCGAGAGACAGGTGATAGTGTCGGTGTCTTTGGCACGTGAACCCTGTATCTTGCGTGCTGTAGGCTCATGGATGAGGCGAAAATGGCTTGGGTCGACGCTGAGCTTGTGAAAGGTGAGGAAGTCAAAGCCAAGGATGGGTTGAGACACGTCTGCGACCACGAATGACCAGCGCAGAGTCTTGGAAAGACCGAGGTCTAAGACGAGAGTGCATGCGCCGTAGGATGCGATAGGGGTACTGTTGGCGGCGAACATGTCATAAGAGGGTTGCTTTGACGTGTCTTTTAGTGAAGGAGGGATGATACTGACCGATGAACCTGTGTCGACGAGGAATTTCGTGCCGGAGGTGCGGTCGGTGAGGTGCAGTAGTGAGACACCTGAAGGGACGGGGGCTGAGGCGTCTACCAACCTCCTTTGTTGCCGCTTCCCGAGTAGGTGCAGTGGGGCTCACAGTTTAGAGCATTGGAGACGAAACGCCAGTGATACCAGCAGAGGGTATATTCGTTGTTCTGGGGGCTGGCGGTGGTTTCCGGGGCAGAAAGGGGGCGTTAGGACTTTTAGGGCACGATGTGTGAGTCAGGAATAGGCCCAGCAGCGGGCATGGAGGAGCAGAACTGCTCAATGGTGTCCATCCTGCGGTTCAAAGTTTGTAACAGGTCCCTGATGTCTTGTGAGGTATTGCTCGGCTGAGGGGTGATACTTACGTTGGGAGGTTTCAGTACTGGTGTGGTGTTGGGTTGTTCATGGCAAAATCTGTCGTTGAATATTCTGTCTGCGGAGGTTGCGTTGAGTTCTGGTCTAAAGGTAATCTACTGTGGACAGGGGTGATCGTGGCCTGTGTGGGTAGCTTTGTGCGTAGGCTGGTGAGGATAGAGTCAGGGAGTCTGTCTGTGTGGTGGGGAGTTCCTTCATCTCCCAGAGACGTCCTGGGGTTGAGTTTCCGAGGAGATAGAGGATAGGTCTTGCAGGAGATTGGGGCTGGTCCGTTGAAGTCTTAGCGTCTTTAAGGCATCCTGCAGGGTGGAATTTAGTGTCACCTGGAGGGTTGGGAATGTTCTGTGAGACTCCTCTTGGCGACTTCCGTAAGCAGGCTACAGAGCAGGGCCATCAGTAGCTTGTGAGCCGATGAGGTTCTTCCATGAATAACCAGCGTTGTGGTTTGAAGGTCGGTGAGATTCGTCAACCATTCTTTAGCAGGATTAACATCCGGCAGGAAGGATGAAGGATGGGTGTTGTTCGACCCTTCTGTGTTCACAATCTCCTGGGGGGAGGTGAACAGTTGCAGAGGACTTCAGGACGAATACACTTTTAGGGTGCAGGTCATGGCCAGATCTAAACAAAGAAAAATAGGGGAATGGCAAAGAGCTCAAACCACGTTTGAATATCACAATCGTTTCTCTCAGCTGTGATGTATGATTACTCACATGTGGGGGAAGAACAGACTATTGCGTTATAAACCTTATGGTGAGATGTGGGAGTAACAGGTAGGGCGGTTGGCCCGGCTGGCAACAGACAGCGATCCTCACAGCTCCATTAGTAAGCAGCAGCAGAGTGTGGTGTTCACAGCTCGATAGTAAAGACAGCAGCAGATGGAGTGTGGTGTTCACAGCTCGAGGTCACCAATTATATGGCGTCACGGTATGTGGCCAGTTGTCAATTCTCTTTAGTTGTCTATGTCTCTTTGTATGGGCACACAGACGTACATTACATGTAGATATCTCACTCAGGAATGAAATAGAATAGAAACTCACAATGCATTTTCTGTACGGTATATATATTAATGTAAATTGCAGTGCTAAGAGTTTACTAGGTTCAGGATAGCAGTTCCTGGTGGAGGATGCTAAGACAAGTACAGTAGTATCAAGTTACACCGTGGATTCTCAAAGATACCTGGTCTGACAGTTTCCTTCAGGTTAATTAATTACTTTCGTAATTAGCATCCTTACAATTTCACCATGAACATTAGATTCTTTGATGTTCATATGTGAAAAAGGTGACTTCAGCCTCGGTCAACAATCACTGGCATCTCTGGGGCCGACGTAATGATACCTCATTCTCTGCCGATTCTACCTGACTTATATTGACAATTACGCTAATAAATACAATTGAAGCTTTCAACATCAGTCACAATGGATCTTAATGCTTCATCTGCAATCGAGATCTCTAAGTTGACGCAAAGCAAGTGTTCTTAACCAATTCAAATGCATGAACACCCTGTGCGGAATTTAGAATACCTGTGGTTTCCGGTAATGCAACATAGAAAACGAAGGACTCAGATCTCTTAAGTGGTTAGACAATGAATGTTTCAACTGGAGACTCAAAGGTTTACAAGGTTTTGTGGGTGTGGGCGTAATATGAATTATTGGTTTGAACAGACTAACCATGTCGCTATTCACACTACCACCTACTGTGTGGAAGTTTATGACATCCTACGTTGTCATGGTCACATTGGCTGGTCTGTTTAAAACTTGATGATTCTTATACTTCACGCCCGCAAAACATGAATAAGTAACTGGTTAGGTATCCCTACGAAGAAACGCATTTTTCCTCTCAATGTTTTACAAGGCTCCTGTCTAAGTAACCGCATTCGAGACACAGTTGTCAATCGTATATTCCACTTTCTCCTGGCAAGCTCAATCTTGAATTAGTTTATGTAAATCAACTTAAGTAATTGCCAGACCTGTATGTCAACTGAGGTCATCTTTGAATGTGTAGCAGTTGATTTGATTGTGATTTTGTCATTGTGTGGTAGCCATTCTGACAACTCACGGTTATAAAACGGCGGGAGGAAGACAACCTCCTCTTGGCGTCTACAAATTTTCTCTGGGTATGTTGGCGTGTGTTCCCAGATATAGCCATTCAGTTTGACTTAGTTAATTTTGTATTATCAGTGTTCATGTTGTAACAGTGAAATCATTTACCGTGTAGAATTAATATAAGTAAATGTTGCCTGTCGATTGGTGAGAGTTTTGTGTTTGAGTCATCACCATGTTCCCGTGACGTCTCCCAATTGTTTCTCAGATCCAGTGTGTGGGCTATTTGAACACCCCACCGATGCCGAGTGGTGGATACCTATCAGTTAGCTGTAGTGGCGAGTCGCTGATTCGACATTCGACATGATTAAAACTGCAAATGTGCCTCATGGGGCTAGACCCCAGACTCTTGCCGTGTTCGACTTCCACCGATCATTAACAGCAGTCGTCAGTTGTTGAGTGTTCTACTCTGGGACATGCCTTGAAGTTATGGTCCACAGTGTTTGTTGTATATGGTTTGGGGATAATCATCTGGAATATAATTATCCCATGTAATTGTTAGTATCAGTAATAACGTGTTGTGTTGGTGCATCCTCAATATGCACTACCAACAGTTAGTGAAGCGACCATATGTAAGTTTGTCATTTATGTAATGAAATGCATCACCAGTAGTGTTGGAATGGCAGTTAAGATGCCAGGACTTGATCCTTGTAGCGGTGTGTTTATCTAATATCCATAAGGTTGAAGGTAAGATTACAGTACCTAAGTGAATTGCAGTTGAGTTAAGCTCAGGAGTTGAACCTGGTAGTTATCGTTAATGACATCTTCTTCCCTACTCTGATTTCATATTGATAAACCTTTTCTTAGAGTATATTAGGGGTATTCATTTCACCTCAGTATCCACCTTTATTCTGTCCAAGTGACCTTGATATCGACAATACCCATGTGCCTAACCCTCGCCATGCTAACAAAGAACTGAGGTTATGTAGTAACCATGAACTGAAATATAGACAGAACAATTGAAGGAACTAAGACAGAAGAGATATGAAGGTAGGAAAAAATCCCCGTCCTTAAGGGTGGCCCGTTGGTTCAGCAGTAGTAGAATGCCATATACAAGCGCCCCCAGCGGAGGGCTTTGAGATATCTTGGCGTTACGGGCTCGGTTGGGCACTTCGTCTCAGCAGCGTATGCAGCAGTTGTTAAGGGGTGAATTCTTGGTGAACACAAACTTCCCAGCTCCTCTTGAAGCCTCGCTACTTGCTCTCCACCACTGGCACATCGGAAGACCTCATCCTCAGTTCTTACAGCGTTTGCCAGCCAATGTTCAGGCAGCTCTATCCATATTTCCTCACTAGACGTCATGGTGGAGTCTGCTGACCACTTCAAGGAAACGTCTGGTTCTGTACAGTGTCTCATCCGTGACACCAGATCCGCAAACCTCGGCACTGGTATTCGTTTGCCGTCTCCACAGCTCAAGAAAAATTGCAGTCGGTCATGTGCCAGCCTATCTACTGGGCGCTCTCCCGGTGCCCTTAATTCTGTCCAGATAGCGTCATGGCCTCCTGGATGTGGCACCGCCCAAACAGCCACAGCAGAAATTCAAGGCAGCGTCTGGCAGCGAAACCGATCGCCCTCGCCTGAAGACCACAGATCGTCAGGACAGTCCAACAACCTGTGCTTCTACGCATCGCTGCTTCCGGTGACTGGGCCCTCCGTTGCCAGATGCTTTGCTCCTGGTCAGGAAATGAGTCGCCCGTTTGTGAGCATGGCAACCGACAGGGAGCCAGAACCTGGCTGCCTCTTCCCTCACAATCACTGTACCGGTATAGTGCTGTCATCGACACTGGAGCACAGTTCAGTGTCAAATGGCAGACAAGCAACACCCACATCACCCACCAAACTATTGTCGACAAATGGCACCTGCATCATCACCTACAGCTCCAAGTCAGTCACGCTGGATCTCAACCTTGGCCATGATACGCGTGGAGGTTCTGTAGCTGATGTCAGTTTCTCCGTCATGAGCATGGATTTCCTGCAGCATTACTTCTCAATCGATATGCAGCACCAGAAAATCTGGGAAACCACCCAACCTGCATCAGTGGGCAGCAACCCCATTGCATCTCTGGGACTCACAGCCGACTACCCAGAAAATTCTCCTTATATCAAGCTCTTGGAGAATTTTCGTCTCTATTTCTCCACAGTGACAGCCCACTGCAACTCAAACATGAAGTGGTCCACCATATTGAGACCAAAGGCCCATCATTCTCCACTTTTGGCGCTTCTTGACAGACTCCACATATGAGAGGGGTTTCAATCAGATGCTCAGTCTGGGCATAATCCGCCTATCAAAGACACCACGTATCGGCGCTGCGATAATTGCCCAAAAGCAGCCCGGCTGGCGCCCTGTGTGATACCACGCCCTCAATGTGGTGACAGTCTCCAACTGTCATTACCACATGTCCACGACTTGCAGCCAATCTCGCTGAAGCTACCATCTTCTCAAAGATATACCTCATGAGGGCATGCAACCAGATACCTGTCAACCTAGCTGTTGTGAAACTGCTGCACTCTCCTATCGGCTTGCAGGAGTTCATCAGGCTTCCGGCCTGGGGCACCAGCCAGACATTCCAGCGCATCTGAGGAAGAACTGCCATTCGTCTTCTCTTAAGCTGATGACTGCCTCGTGGCAGCGTTCTGGAAGAGCATTGCAGCATCTTCGTCAGATCTTCGACCGCTTCCGCCAGTATGGGATCATCATCAATAAAGAAAAGTGCCAGTTTGGCGTCCCGACTCTCGTTCCGGGATCTCGCGGCATGGAACAAACCCCACGATAAGGTCAAAGCCATCACCGCTTTCCCTGCCTCAAACACGACGCTCAGGCGGTTCCTAGGATTCGTGGCATATTACCACCGTTTTGTCCCTACACTGCCTTACTTGCTCTATGCTCTTGTGCGAAGAAGGCAAGATAGTATGAAAGCCGTGTTCTGGACGACAGAGGCAACACAATCTTTCAGGGTGAAAAAAAGCCTTGGCACTATTGAGCCACCTCACCGTGGTGATTGAGCTAGTGAGGATGATTTTGTTTTGGTTGGGCATATTTTCTCACATAACGGTGAAAAAGAATAGCAACATATCAGTAAGTGTTGAGATCTCCATTTATAACTACAAGATTAAGGGTTATTACGCTTACCTCCCACATGTGAATGCTTTCATCGTTGCTGGAGGTGAAAGTTTTTCGTGTGAAGAAGGTCCTTTCCCAGAACTCCCACATCATTGGCCACATATTGCTGGTAGGCGGCCTGAAGTGTGAGGTGTGCATCAGTGGTCTCATTCTTCCTTGGTACTTAGTGGTGAAAAGCATTATATGGCAATCTTACAATTCTGAACACCTCAAGCCTACAGTAGGTCCCTAATTGTCTTCGCTCGTGAAGGGTTGGCTTCTGCTGCCTTGCAGGATTAGGTATCCTCTTCCCAGGTGGTCTCGTGACCAGGTCTTATCTCTCACTTTACCAAATAGACCATTTATTCATGAACATTAAAACAAAATATATATATATATATATATATATATATATATATATATATATATATATATATATATATATATATATATATATATATATATATATATATAATATATATATATATATATATATATATATATATATATATATATATATATATATAGAGTATAATTTATTCGTGGTTTTTTTGGTTACTTAGTTTGATCATTTTACACAGTGCTTGCCAGAATTGAAATGCTTTAATTACGTTAAATTTGGTATTTACGGAGGCTGGAAAGGTCGAACACGTGCATTTTATTCACGGCTCATGTGACCATAAGCGAGGAAGGTACGAGTGGGTGAGCATTAGGTCGCTCTTACATTATCGTGATGTCATATGACTGTGAATGGGCCATGAATCTTACCTCCCGATTAGCTGTGATTGGTTTAATGTAATATGAGTGCCCTGTGTTGCAGTTGGGGATTTAGAATATAGTTAAAAGATCTACCAGATCCCAACAGGTAACAACAATAAAAAAAACAAAGACAATCGGACTATAAAAAAGGGTAGATAAAGGATGCGAGTTTCGTTGTGTATAGTCAGTACATAAATTCCTTAACAAAATATTCAGCTTCCTATAAATTACCCTTTAACCTTTCTTAACCTAAACATTAACAGTATATACATATTAATACAACATAAACAATTTTTGAAACAAAGTGGGCGTGGGGGAGGCAATAAGATTACAAATACTTAAGTGAGGAGCTGAGATGGCTGACGAGTAAGGCTGAGTATTGTAGAAGACGGTAGGTAGTCACTGTGCCGTAGGTTTAGAGGATAGATGATCCTGTGGTCACTTCCCAGAGTGTAGTGCTCTCTCCTCAATTGGGCTCACAAAGACTTGGAGAGTGACAACAACCGGATATGAAAAGAAACCCGGTGGTAATTAAGACAGAGTCATACTCGTGTCTCGTCCCTAGATGGTTGCTGTGGTGCTGGTAGGTAGATCAGGACAATTGGTGGAGAGGTTCGTAACACACCCCCCTCCAAAGACCTCCGTGGCGGAGGAGGTGATCCTGGTGCGTTTGGAGATGGCTGCTCCACTGGAGCTCTGGATAAGAGTCTGCAATCAGGTTGTCCACCCCTTTATGTGGACTTGTAGATTATAGGGCTGGGTGAGGAGAGTGGAGGATTCTTTGTTGGAGTCTTGTTGTTTGGATGAGCTTGGTGGGTTATGGTAAATTGAATTAGGGTTGTTTGTGGGTGACTGAGTACTGTTCAAACTTTTTGTCCAACACAGAGCCAGGCCTCTTCTTATGGTCGAGTAGTTGGTCTGATGTTTTTCAACTTGCTATGGAGTAATATGCCATAGGGTGGGATATCAGTGGTTGGGTGAGCTGGAGAGTTGAACAACTCCGACATTACTGGCGATGATTTGCAGATGAGGGGGCAAGGTGTAGTCAGGGGGTGGACTGCAGGCTTGGAGGCAAGGGGGCTGAGGCTGAGGATCACTTGCACCTCTGGTTCAGATGTAGGGACCGTAGAGACTGGTAAGGTCTTTTGGGGAGTCCGACACGCTGGAGAAGTACTGCAGAACCGGCGTGTAGCCGGACATCCCCAGGAAGGATGAGTTCTTCATGTCTGAGGTGGGGGGACAAGGTGGTCTTTAGTCTTGGGTCTCACATACCATGCTTATGATATGTCTGGGGTAGTCACTGAGGCCCGGAAAAGCAGGTTAGCCTTGGGTTTATGTGTTGAATCCAGTCTCTGTTGAGTGTGTAAAGAGTTTCCAGCACCAGATGTTCGTCCTAGCTGTCCGACACCACAGGGTCATCCATTTGGCAAGCGTCCACCTGGGTCCTGAATTGAGGAAGTTGATGGCCCTCTGGAATGTGGCGGATATTAGAAAGCCGCATAACCAAATGATTGAAAGACCAAATGGAGTTAAATGCCTAGATTATTTTTGCCCTTTCTAGTAGGTCCCACTTGATAATATCTTTCGTAAGTCCAATTTGTTGATAGTTGCACAGCATGCTGTTTATTATATCTTCAATCAAAGGTAAGGTAGAGTTTGAGATAGTGACCTGGTTCACTTTAGTAATCGGTAGAAACGAGTGATCGGGTTTTGGAATGAGAAGGTAAGGGCGGCCTAGGGAGAGTACTAGGCTCAGCTGGTTATGTTTTTTAACAGAAGTTTACTTTTTCATAATCTCTTTTTTGTGGATTTAGTAGTAGGCTGATTGCTTAATGAGGTTGTAATCATCTGAGTTAGCTTATTATCATGTTTAAGTATATTGCAAAACCCTGGGAGGTCTGGCGTGACTTTAGGAAATGTTGGTATAACTTAGTGAGATCTTTTTAATGAGATGTAGTTCAGAACGAGTGCTTATCAGGTTGTTGGTATACTTGACTGTTAGCAGGGTTTCTTTTGGTAGAGGTAGTCCTAATTCTCTAATAGATCCATGTCATCTGTCAGCTCCGGCCTGACAAAACCATTTATGGGTATTTGAGGATGTCTTCCTATGACTGCCTGGAATGGTGTTCATGAGATTAATGTGAACAGAGTTGTGGATGCTTTGCGATCAGGAGTATGGATTATGTAGTTGAGGAGTTGTTTTATTAGCTTGATTTGGAAGTTTTGATGGAACGTTCAAGCAGCCTTGGGACGTTGGGTGGTAAGTCGAATGTATAATGGGTTCACGGAGGTCTTTCATCACCTGTTTGAACAAAGATGGATCAGATTGTTGGTTTAATGGGCTCATCCTTACTAATGGTCTTGTGTACAGATCTTCTGTGGGTAGGAATATTGGGTGGTTTTAGATGAGGGCCCATTCTCTGTGACCGGGTGACAGCACAAGATGGGAAAAATGGATGAGTTTCTTTAGGTCGTGGTGGTTGAGAGGTGTGAGAGTCGAGCTGTCTTTGTGTTGGAATACTGATCTCTGCAAGTCATTGCTAATAATGATTGATGCGATAAGGGTATTGGGTCTTTCCTTGTATTTGCATTGTAATCAGGGACATTGGGTGCACTTTGGCTAAAGGATGAAGAATGGGATGAGAGTTGATATTAGAACACTCATTTTAGTAAATGGGTGGTATATCAGAATGACGTTAAACAGGAGGATAGATTGTGCTGCGCCGGTATCATGTAGTATGTGAATAGGGAAAGAATAGATCTATGATTAGAGTTTTTTTAGGTGAATGAAGAGAAGATCCTGATGGGGACTTTCCATTGGTGGTTGTATTGGTTTGGATTTGGGATCAGGGAACTACTTTGTAGTTTGACACTTTGGGTGTTTGTGAGTCTGGATTGTGTGGCTTGGTTTTTACAGTGCTTGCTTGGTTGCTAGGGGGTAGGTGTGGGACCTTCGACCTACACTACGTCCCGGTTTCATTGGGAGGACCTAACATGGGGTCCAGATTCTCTCTGGCCAGTGACTCCACCAGCAAGGCATAGCCAGCTCAGAGTGTTTTAAATTCTTGGGAAATGATATGCTTTGAGTGTGAGATGTTCATCAGTCTGGTCTAATTTAGGAACTAAAATTCATCAAACCAGACAAAGGTTAAAACTCCATTCCTCACAGCATATTCAAACTCCTGCTCAAGGATTCTTTGATTTGGAACTGGATAAATTTATTAATGGTCAAAAGATAAGATAAGTTGATTTGAAAATATATTCGGAAGTGGATAAACAGAAAGTGGAAATTAGTCAAGTTATACTAGGAAATTACTTTATGGTGTTGTTTTCTGAGAAGATCCTTGGATGAGATAAGGGACTTGAAAGAGGTGGGGCGTATTTCGGCATTTTATATAAAGATCGGATTAACAACCTGATATTTGGAAAGAGTGAAGGGCATATTACGGCATTTTATATAAAGATCCGGATTAACAACCTGAGTAAACAGGAAGGGGTGCATACGATTAATATTAAGATCCGGATTAACAACCCTTATATACTTGAAAGAGGGAGGGCGATACGGCATTATTAATATAAAGATCCGGATTAACAACCCCGGAGATATTTGAAAGAGGAAGGGCCAGATACGGCATTTTATATAAAGATCCGGATTAACAAACCGAGATACTTGAAAGAGTGAAGCATGATACGGCATTTATATAAGGATCCGGATTAACAACCCTGAGTAAACAGGAAGGGTGTATTACGGGATTAATATTAAGATCTGGATTAACAACCCTTAGATACTTGAAAGAGGAAGGGCGATACGGGTACATAATATAAAGATCCGGATTAACAACCCTGAGATACTTACAGGAAGGCGTATTACGGCATTAGCGATCCGGATTAACAACCCTTTGAGTTTGGTACAGCAGATTGGACCCCGAATGAGATAATGAGAAGAACAATAATTGAGGCTTTATAATTATGGGGTCCCAGAGCGGGCCCCAAGATATCACTTCACCCTAAACTAGTGACTATGGAACAGCCTACTCTGGAGTGAGGGCACGGCATTAAACAGATCTGGATTCTTCCTCACACCTCGATAAGACTTACTATTAATGACTGCTAATGTACAGCAGGTAAGCCTTATGACACTTGGAACCTAATATCCTGAGTCTGTCACGCTTACTGTACGGTAATACCAATATATACACACATATGAAGGAAACTTTAAACCACCGTAGCTAAATTGCGAA
>NW_024726656.1:0-2019 GCF_018991925.1 Homarus americanus | reverse complement strand
TGCCCGAGGTTTCACGACTCCCATGCTAAACCTCCATTACAGCAAAGTGGCCTGCTCAGTGTCTACCTTAACCTTAGTACAGCCTATTGGTCCTCAATTTATAGAA
Source organism: Homarus americanus (assembly GCF_018991925.1). Classification (NCBI taxonomy): domain Eukaryota; kingdom Metazoa; phylum Arthropoda; class Malacostraca; order Decapoda; family Nephropidae; genus Homarus; species Homarus americanus. The sequence goes on along the minus strand of NW_024726656.1, from coordinate 1,913 downwards.
AGGGCCACCCGAAGTCAATAAGAGACAAAGAAATAATCCACGCCACCACTATCTGTTAAAACTGTTTAGCCTGACCGCGGTAAAGTCTAACCGGGCAACCCAAATTTATAGATTAATAATACAGGCAACTACCAACCCAACCAACAATTACCGTCGAGGTTTCGCCGATGTCGCAAATCCTCTTGTATTAAGGAAGCTGCTTTAACTTAGGCATGCTAGCCTAAGTAAAAATAGATGCCCCTTCCTTATTGGTGTTGTCGATGGCACAGCACAGCACAGCACCGTGCCTATGACGAAATCAACTTCATTAAACTCAACTCATACTTCAAATGCACCAAGAGAACTTGCACACCTGAATGGGAGACCGTCAGAGTCAATCGAGGGTCGATTTAATAGCATACTATACAAAATGATCCGAGAATCTGCACATACCGAGTGGGAGACGGTCGTGAAAGCGTCCGCCCTTGTACGCTGGATGGAACTATTTCACTATAGTAAGGGGTAGGGGCACCTCGGTCATATTATACAACATACCAAAGAAGTTCCATACCCGCATGGGAGACCGTCAGAGTCAATCGGGGGTCGATTTAATAGCATACTACAGAAACTTGCACACCCGAATGGGAGACCGTCAACGTCAATCCGGGGTCGATTTAATAGCATACTACAGAAACTTGCACACCCGAATGGGAGACCGTCAAAGTCAATCGGGGATCGATTTGATAGCATACCACAGAAACTTGCACACCCGAATGGGAGACCGTCAAAGTCAATCGGGGGTCGATTTAATAGCATACTACAGAAACTTGCACACCCGAATGGGAGACCGTCAAAGTCAATCGGGGGTCGATTTGATAGCATACTACAGAAACTTGCACACCCAAATGGGAGACAGTCAAAGTCAATCGGGGGTCGATTTAATAGCATACTACAGAAACTTGCACACCCGAATGGGAGACAGTCAAAGTCAATCGGGGGTCGATTTAATAGCATACTACAGAAACTTGTACACCCGAATGGGAGACCGTCAAAGTCAATCGGGGGTCGATTTAATAGCATACTACAGAAACTTGCACACCGAATGGGAGACCGTCAAAGTCAATCGGGTCGATTTGATAGCATACTACAGAAACTTGCACACCGAATGGGAGACCGTCAAAGTCAATCGGGGGTCGATTTGATAGCATACTACAGAAACTGGCACACCGAATGGGAAACAGTCAAAATCAATCGGGGGTCAGATTTAATAGCATACTACAGAAACTTGCACCGAATGGGAGAGAGTCAAAGTCAATCGGGGTCGATTTATAGCATACTACAGAAACTTGCACACCCGAATGGGAGACCGTCAAAGTCAATCGGGGGTCGATTTAATAGCATACTACAGAAACTTGCACACCCGAATGGGAGACCGTCAAAGTCAATCGGGGGTCGATTTGATAGCATACTACAGAAACTTGCACACCCGAATGGGAGACAGTCAAAGTCAATCGGGGGTCGATTTAATAGCATACTATACAAAATGATCTCGAGAATTAGCACACACCGAAGGGGAGACGGTGATGAAAATCGCCCCTTGTACACTGGATGGCACTATTTCACTATAGTAAGGGTAGAGGCACCCGGTCATATTATACAACATACCAAAGAAGTTCCACACCCGCATGGGAGACCGTCAAAGTGAATCAGGGTCGATTTGATAGCATACTACAGAAACTTGCACACCCGAATGGGAGACCGTCAAAGTCAATCGGGGTCGATTTAATAAAGATGTATCACAGAAATTGCACACCGAATGGGGAGACCGGCTGTCAATCGATCGATTTGATAGCATACCACAGAAACTTGCACACCCAATGTGGAGACCGTCGTGTCAATCGGGGTCGATTTAATAGCATACCACAGAAACTTGC
>NW_024726655.1:0-8242 GCF_018991925.1 Homarus americanus | reverse complement strand
TTTGGGAAGTAGATTATCATAGAAAACGGGAAATTTGTATCATAAAAATGGAAATATCTACTTTCCGGGAAAGTTTCTTGATAACCAACTTTCCCGAAAATAGATTATCATAGAAAACGGGAAATTTGTATCATAAAAATGGAATATCGACTTTCCGGGAAAGTTGGTTAGATAACCAACTTTCCGAAAATAGATTATCATAGAAAACGAGAAATTTGTATCATAAAATGGAATATCTACTTTCCGCGAAAGTTGTTAGATAACCAACTTTCCGAAATAGATTATCATAGAAAACAGGAAATTTGTATCATAAAAATAGGAATATCGACTTTCCGAAAGAGTTAGATAACCAACTTTTCGAAATAGATTATCATAGAAACGAAATTTTTACTAAAAATGGGAAATATCTACTTTCCGAAAGTTGGTTAGATAACCAAATTTGCCGAAAATAGATTATCATAGAAAACGGGAAATTTGTATCATAAAAATTGGAAATATCTACTTTCCGGAAAGTTTAGATAACCAACTTTCCGAAAATAGATTATCATAGAAAACGGAAATTTGTATCATAAAAAATGGGAATATCTACTTTCCGCGAAAGTCGATAACCAACTTTCCCGAAAATAGATTATCATAGAAACGGGAAATTTGTATCATAAAAAATGGGAAATATCTACTTTCCGGGAAAGTTTCTTAGATAACCAACTTTCTCGCAAATAGATTATCATAGAAAACAGGAAATTTGTATCATAAAAAATGGGAAATATCGACTTTCCGGGAAAGTTGGTAATCTACTTCCCCGAAAAGTAGATAGATTTTCTAATTTTCGGGGAAGTAGATTATCGACTTTTTGGGAAAGTAGATTTTCGTATTTTCGGGGAAATATTACCTAATTTTGGGAAATAGATTATCATAGAAAATGGGAAATTTGTATCATAAAAAATGGGAAATATCTACGTTCCGGGAAAGTTGGTTAGATAACTAAATTTGCCGAAAATAGATTATCATAGAAAACGGGAAATTTGTATCATAAAAATTGGGAAATATCTACTTTCCGCGAAAGTTTCTTAGATAACCAACTTTCCCGAAAATAGATTATCATACAAAACGGGAAATTTGTATCATAAAAAATGGGAAATATCTACTTTCCGGGAACGTTGGTTAGATAAGCAAATTTGCCGAAAATAGATTATCATAGAAAACGGGAAATTTGTATCATAAAAAATGGGAAATATCGACTTTCCGGGAAAGTTGGTTATCTACTTCCCCGAAAAGTGGATAGATTTTCTAATTTTCTGGAAAGTAGAGTATCGACTTTTTGGGAAAGTAGATTTTTCGTATTTTCGGGGAAATATTACCTAATTTTGGGAAGTAGATTATCATAGAAAACGGGAAATTTGTATCATAAAAAATGGGAAATATCTTCTTTCCGGGAAAGTTGGTTAGATAACCAAATTTGCCGAAAATAGATTATCATAGAAAACGGGAAATTTGTATCATAAAAAATGTGAAATATCTACTTTCCGCGAAAGTTTCTTAGATAACCAACTTTCCCGCAAATAGATTATCATAGAAAACAGGAAATTTGTATCATAAAAAATGGGAAATATCGACTTTCCGGGAAAGTTGGTAATCTACTTCCCCGAAAAGTAGATAGATTTTCTAATTTTCGGGGAAGTAGATTATCGACTTTTTGGGAAAGTAGATTTTCGTATTTTCGGGGAAATATTACCTAATTTTGGGAAGTAGATTATCATAGAAAATGGGAAATTTGTATCATAAAAAATGGGAAATATCTACGTTCCGGGAAAGTTGGTTAGATAACTAAATTTGCCGAAAATAGATTATCATAGAAAACGAGAAATTTGTATCATAAAAAATGGGAAATATCTACTTTCCGGGAAAGTTGGTTATCTACTTCCCCGAAAAGTAGATAGATTTTCTAATTTACGGGAAAGTAGATTATCGACTTTTTAGGAAAGTAGATTTTCGTATTTTCGGGGAAATATTACCTAATTTTGGGAAGTAGATTATCATAGAAACGGGAAATTTGTATCATAAAAAATGGGAAATATCTACTTTCCGGGAAAGTTTCTTAGATAACCAACTTTCCCGCAAATAGATTATCATAGAAAACAGGAAATTTGTATCATAAAAAATGGGAAATATCGACTTTCCGGGAAAGTTGGTAATCTACTTCCCCGAAAAGTAGATAGATTTTCTAATTTTCGGGGAAGTAGATTATCGACTTTTTGGGAAAGTAGATTTTCGTATTTTCGGGGAAATATTACCTAATTTTGGGAAGTAGATTATCATAGAAAACGGGAAATTTGTATCATAAAATAATGGGAAATATCTACTTTCCGGGAAAGTTGGTTAGATAATAAATTTGCCGAAAATAGATTATCATAGAAAACGGAAATTTGTATCATAAAAATAAAATATCTAATTTAGAAAGTTTTCTAGATAACCAATCTCTTCGAAAATAGATTAGATTACATAAAACGGGAAATTTGTATCATAAAAAATGGGAAATATCTACTTTCCGGGAACGTTGGTTCTACTTCCCCGAAAAGTTGATAGATTTTCTAATTTTCTGATAGATATCGACTTTTTGGGAAAAGTAGATTTTTCGTATTTCGCGGAAATATTACCTAATTTTGAAGTAGATTATCATAGAAACGGGAAATTGTATCATAAAAAATGGAAATATCTTCTTTCCGGGAAAGTTGGTTAGATAACCAAATTTGCCGAAAATAGATATCATAAAACAGGAAATTTGTATCATGGGAAATATCTACTTTCCGCGAAAGTTTCTTAGATAACCAACTTTCCCGGAAATAGATTATCATAGAAACGAAATTTGTATCATAAAAATGGGAAATATCTACTTTCCGGAAAGTTGGTTATCTACTTCCCGAAAAAGTAGATAGTTCATATTTTCGGAAAGTAGATTATCGACTTTTGGGAAGAAGTAGATTTTCGTATTTACGAAGAAATACCTAATTTTTGGAAGCAGATTATCATAAGCAGGAGAAATTGTATCATAAAAAATGGGAAAATATCTACTTTCCGCAAAGTTTTTTGGATAACCAACTTTCCCAAAAATAGATTATCATAGAACAGGAAATTTGTATTATAAAAATGGGAAATATCGACTTTCCGGGAAAGTTGGTTGAATAACAATTTTTCCCGAAAATAGATTATCATAGAAAACAGAATTTGTATCATAAAAATGGAAATATCTACTTTCCGGGAAAGTTGGTTATCTACTTCCCGAAAAGTAGATAGATTTCTAATTTTCGGAAAGTAGATTATCGACTTTTTGGGAAAGTAGATTTTCGTATTTCGAGGAAATATTACTAATTTTGGAAGTAGATTATCATAGAAAACGGGAAATTTGTATCATAAAAAATGGAAATATCTACTTTCCGGGAAAGTTGGTTAGATAACCAAATTTGCGAAAATAGATTATCATAGAAACGGAAATTTGTATCATAAAATGGGAAATATCTACTTTCCGCGAAGTTTCTTGGAATCACTTTCCCGAAAATAGATTATCATAAAACAGGAAATTTGTATTATAAAATGGAAATATCTACTTTCCGGGAAGGTTGGTTATCTACTTCGAAAGTAGATAGATTTTCCTAATTTTCGGGAAAGTAGATTATCGACTTTTTGGGAAAGTAGATTTTCGTATTTTCAGAAATATTACATAATTTTGGAGTAGATTATCATAGAAATTGTATCATAAAAATGGGAAATATCTACTTTCCGGGAAAGTTTCTTAGATAACCAACTTTCGAAAATAGATTATCATAAACGAAATTTGTATCATAAAAATGGGAAATATCGACTTTCCGGGAAAGTTGGTTAGATAACCAACTTTCAAAATAGATTATCATAGAAAACGGGAAATTTGTATCATAAAAAATGAAATATCGACTTTCCGGGAAAGTTGGTTAGATAACCAACTTTTTCGAAAATAGATTATCATAGAAACGAAATTTTATCATAAAAATGGGAAATATCTACTTTCCGGGAAAGTTGGTTTAGATAACCAAATTTGCGAAAATAGATATCATAGAAAACAGAAATTTGTATCATAAAAATGGGAAATATCTACTTTCCGCGAAAGTTTCTTAGATAACCAACTTTCCCGAAAATAGATTATCATAGAAAACGGGAAATTTGTATCATAAAAATGGGAAATATCTACTTTCCGCGAAAGTTTCTTAGATAACAACTTTCGAAAATAGATTATCATAGAAAACAGGAAATTTGTATCATAAAAATGGAAATATCGACTTTCCGGGAAAGTTGGTTAGATATAACTTTCCCGAAAATAGATTATCATAAACGAAAATTTGTATCATAAAAATGGGAAATATCTACTTTCCGGGAAAGTTGGTTATCTACTTCCCCGAAAAGTAAATAGATTTTCTAATTTTCGGGAAGAAATGATTATCGACTTTTTGGAATGATTTTCGTATTTTCGAGGAAATGTTACCTGATATAGAATAGATTATCATGAAAACGAAATTTGTATCATAAAAAGGAAATATCTACTTTCCGGGAAAGTTGGTTAGATAACCAAATTTGCCGAAAATAGATTATCATAAGCAGGAAATTTGTATCATAAAAATGGGAAATATCTACTTTCCGCGAAAGTTTCTTAGATAACCAACTTTCCGCAAATAGATTATCATAGAAAACGAAATTGTATCATAAAAAATGGGAAATATCTACTCGGGAATGTTGGTTATCTACTTCCCGAAAAGTAGATAGATTTTCTAATTTTCAGGGAAAAGTAGATTATAGACTTTTTGGGAAAGTAGATTTTCGTATTTTCGGGAAATATTACCTAATTTTGGAAGTAGATTATCTGAAAACGGGAAATTTGTATCATAAAATTGGGAAATATCTACTTTCCGCGAAAGTTTCTTAGATCAACTTTCTAATAGATTATCATACAAAACGGAAATTTGTATCATAAAAAATGGGAAATATCTACTTTCCGGGAACGTTTGTTAGATAATAAACTCGAAAATAGATTATCATAGAAATTTGTATCAAAAAATGGGAAATATCGACTTTCAGGAAAGTTGGTAATCTACTTCCCGAAAAGTAGATAGATTTTCTAATTTTCGAAGTAGATTATCGACTTTTTGGGAAAGTAGATTTTCGTATTTTCGGGAAATATTACCTAATTTTGGGAAGTAGATTATCATAGAAAATGGAAATTTGTATCATAAATCTAATTTTCGGGAAGTAGATTATCGACTTTTGGGAAGAAATGAATTTTTCATATTTTCGGGAAATATTACCTAATTTTGGGAAGTAGATTATCATAGAAAATGGGAAATTTGTATCATAAAAATGGGAAATATCTACGTTCCGGAAAGTTGGTTAGATAATAATTTGCCGAAATAGATTATCATAAGTAGGAAATTTGTATCATAAAAATAGAAATATCTACTTTCCTGCGAAAGTTTCTTAGATAACCAACTTTCACCAAATAGGTCTATCATAGAAAACGAAATTTGTATCATAAAAAATGGGAAATATCTACTTTCCGCGAGTTGGTTAGATAACCAACTTTCCCGAAAATAGATTATCATAGAAAACGAAATTTGTATCATAAAAATGGGAAATATCGACTTTCGGAAAGTTGGTTGAATAATAACTTTTCGAAATAGATATCCATAAAGCAAAGTACATCATAAAATGGAAATATCTACTTTCCAGGAAAGTTGGTTAGATAACCAAATTTGCCGAAAATAGATATCATAAAACAGGAAATTTGTATCATAAAAATGTAGAAATATCTACTTTCCGCGAAAGTTTCTTAGACAACTTTCCGAAAATAGATTATCATAGAAACGGGAAATTTATCTAAAAATGGGAAATATCTACCGCGAAAGTTTCTTAGATAATAACTTTCCCGAAAATAGATTATCATAGAAACAGAAATTTATCATAAAAATGGGAAATATCGACTTTCCGGGAAAGTTGGTTATCTACTTCCCCGAAAAGTAGATAGATTTTCTAATTTTTCAGGAAAGTAGATTATCGACTTTTGGGAAAGAAGTAGATTTTCGTATTTACGGGAAATATTACCCTAATTTTGGGAAGCAGATTTGGGAAAGAAGTAGATTTTCGTATTTTCGAGGAAATATTACTTAATTTTGGGAAGTAGATTATCATAGAAACGGAAATTTGTATCATAAAAATGGGAAATATCTACTTTCAGGAAAGTTGGTTAAGATAACCATTTGCCAAAATAGATTATCATAAAACAGGAAATTTGTATCATAAAAAATGGAGTCTCTGCGCGAAAGTTTCTTAGATAACCAACTTTCGAAAATAGATTATCATAAAAAACGAAAATTTGTATCATAAAAAATAGAATATCGACTTTCCGGGAAAGTTGGTTAGATAACAACTTTCGAAAATAGATATCATAAAACGAGAAATTTGTATCATAAAAATGGGAAATATCTACTTTCTGGGAAAGTAGTTGGTTATCTACTTCCCGAAAAGTAAATAGATTTTCTAATTTTGGGAAAGTATATTATCGACTTTTGGGAAAAGTAGATTTTCGTATTTTCGGGGAAATATTAACTAATTTTGGGAAGCAGATTATCATAGAAACGGGAAATTTGTATCATAAAAATGAAATATCTACTTTCTGGGAAAGTTGGTTGGATAGAAATTTGCCGAAAATAGATATCATAGAAAACGGGAAATTTGTGTCATAAAAATAGAAATATCGACTTTCCGTAAGTAGATTATCATAGAAACAGAAATTTGTATAATAAAAATGGGAAATATCTACTTTCCGGGAAAGTTGGTTATCTACTTCCCCGAAAAGAAGATAGATTTTCTAATTTTCGGGAAATAGATTATCGAATTTTGGGAAAGTAGTTTTTCTTACTTTCGGGAAATATTACCTTATATTGGAGTAGATTATCATAGAAAACGGGAAATTTGTATCATAAAGATAAATATCTTCTTTCCGGGAAAGTTGGTTCGATAAAAATTTGCCGAAAATAGATTATCATAAAACAGAAATTTGTATCATAAAAATGGGAAATATCTACTTTCCGCGAAAGTTTCTTAGATAACCAACTTTCCGAAAATAGATTATCATAGAAAACGGGAAATTTGTATCATAAAAATAGAAATATCGACTTTCCGGAAGTTGGTTATCTACTTCCCGAAAAGTAGATAGATTTTCTAATTTTCGGAAGAGTAGATTATCGACTTTTTGGGAAGAAGTAGATTTTCGTATTTTTCGAAATATTACCTAATTTGGGAAGTAGATTATCATAGAAACGGGAAATTTGTATCATAAAAAATGGGAAATATCTACTTTCCGGGAAGTTGGTTAGATAACCAAATTTGCGAAAATAGATTATCATAAAACAGAAATTTGTATCATAAAAATGGGAAATATCTACTTTCCGCGAAAGTTTGTTAGATAACCAACTTTCCGATAATGATTATCATAGAAAACGGAAATTTGTATCATAAAAATGGGAAATATCTACTTTCCGGGAAAGTTGGTTATCTACTTCCCCGAAAAAAGTAGATGAGATGCATCTAATTTTCGGGAAAAGTAGATTATCGACTTTTGGGAATAAGTAGATTGGATCGTATTTTCGGGGAAATATTACCTAATTTTTGGGAAGTAGATTATCATAGAAAACGGAAATTTGTATCATAAATAATGGAAATATCTACTTTCCGGGAAAGTTGGTTAGATAATAGATTTTGCCGAATTTATCATAGAGAGGAAATTTGTATCTCAAAAAATGGGAAATATCTACTTTCGCGAAGTTCTTAGATAACCTACTTTCCCGATAATAGATTATCATAGAAAACGGAAATTTGTATCATAAAAAATGAAATATCTACTTTCCGGGAAAGAAGTTGGTTAGATAACCAACTTTCCGAAAATATCATGAAAACGAAATTTGTATCTCATAAAAAATGGGAAATATCTACTTTCGGGAAAGTTGGTTATCTACTTCCCGAAAAAGTAAATAGGTTGTTATAATTTTGAAAAATAATATCGACTTTTTGGGAAAGTAGATTTTCGTATTTTCAGGAAATATTAATAATTTTTGGGAAGTAGATTATCATAAAAACGGAAATTTGTATCATAAAAATGGAAATATCTGCTTTCCGGGAGAGAGTTGGTTAGATAACCAAATTTGCCAGCAATAAATAACTTCTA
>NW_024726654.1:0-31346 GCF_018991925.1 Homarus americanus | reverse complement strand
GTGGGAGGGTAGGGTGTGGGTAGATAGGTAGAGAGTATTGTGTGACATAGTGGGTGTGGGTGGATAGGTAGAGAGTATTGTGTGACATAGTGGGTGTGGGTGGACAGGTAGAGAGTATTGTGTGACATAGTGGGTGGGGGAGGGTAGGGTGAGGGTAGGAGGGTGGTGGGAGGGTAGGGTGTGGGTAGATAGGTAGAGAGTATTGTGTGACATAGTGGGGAGGATAAGGTGAGGGGTAGGAGGGTGGGGGGGGTAGGGTGTGGGGAGGGAGGGGTGGGGGGGGTAGGGTGTGGGTGGATAGGTAGAGAGTATTGTGTGACATAGTGGGGGGGGAGGATAAGGTAACATATGGGAAAGGTGTGTGTGTGTGTGTGTGTCTGTGTGTGTATGTTATTTTATGTTTGTGTGTGCACAGTATGTATGTTATAGTGTGTATGTGTGTATTAATCATGCAAAGTGCCTTTCCCTTCAATTGATTTTAAAACATCAATTAATCTCAAGTACCTTAAGGCAACTCACACTCTAATAACATAACCAATATCTATCACAGTATTTCAGTAAATCATTATTATATAAATATTTAGTAAGTTTCTATTTTTCATTTTATATTTTTAATTTTATTTCTGTATTCAATATATTTTATTTTTAGATATTATTTTTCATTATCACAAGTGGACAAAAATCACACAAATTTATTTTGTAATTCTTAATTTCATAAATTTTAACTAATACATTCGGTTATTTTTCACTGATAAAATATTGTCAATAACATCTAAACGGAGGCCATTTTAGGTTCATATATCAATAAAATATATTAAAAAAACATAGAATTCTTATAAAATTTAATAAAACAAAATTAAAATGGTATTCAAATTATTTATTAACAACATATATGACAACGGGAAGAATTTTAAAGCGAAAGCATCTCTGTCGGCCATCTTGGATTTCTTACCCACTACACTAATCATTAACTCCAGGTTATATAAACGTGAAGGTGTTTATATACCTTTCCCTACCCTATTATAAATGTGTTTTTTGGGGGAATTATTGACGTGGATGCTGTTTGGTGTTTGACTTTATACATGTTTGTTTGGATCCAATACTCATACTACAACTTGTATTTGACTGTATAAGTATGATTGTATGAATGTAGTGCTCTTATTAGTATCTGAATTAAGTGTTTGTCTGTCTAAATACATCCACTTGAGTACGATAGCTCTCTGTGACAATATAAACATTTGTCACAATAGAGTAATCGTGTCCGGTTGAATGTTAGTATCCAGAATGCTTTTTGTATCCGTTGTTTTAAAAGAGTAATTTATCTTCTACGGGATTCAGGTCAAGCCGCTGTTGTTGTAAAGTGTTTGAGTTGTAAAAAAGTGTAAATGTGTGTGTGTGGTTTTGTTTAGGTGTAAACCAGTATTTTGGGGGTTTACAGCTGTGGTTTGTAATGGTTTATAGCTGTGGTTTGAAATGACTTACAGCTGTGGATTGAAATGGTTTACAGCTGTGGATTGAAATGGTTTACAGCTGTGGATTGAAATGGTTTACAATTGTGGTTTGAAATGGTTTACAGCTGTGGTTTGTAATGGTTGGTTAAAGCAATATTCACCACAGTAAACTCCCCACAGTAAACTTTACCACACCACACTCCCCTCCCTCCCCACACCCCTCCCCACACCCCTCCCCACAACTCAGTTAAACTTCAACAAACAAAGGCTGCACTTTGAGGCAGAAGAACCAAGGAAATAAACTTTGGTAATTTATTGTCATCATTAAACAAATCTGAACTTTTTTATGTTAATGAAGGAGGAAGCACAAGGGACTGTAGGTGTTTGTGCTTGTGGTGATGTGAGTACTGTTTGTGGTAATTTGAGTACTGTTTGGGGCGACTTGAGTACTTTTTGTGGTCTTGAGTACTGTTTGTGACGATTTTGAGTACTAATTGTTTGTAGTAAGACAGAGTTGTAAATTACTACCAGACATACGGACACAAGGTATAGCCAGGTGAGAGAGAGAGAGAGAGAGAGAGAGAGAGAGAGAGAGAGAGGCGTGAATATTTATTTTTGCCCATACAAATCTCTCTCTCTCTCTCTCTCTCTCTACTCCCTTTATGTCAGCTTAACTAGATCCCTGTGTTGTGGGTCGACAATAATTTTAAGCTGGCTGGATATTCTTTCCCTCCTCCAGGACAAACAACAAAGTAGGAAAGCTTTATTGAGTTAAGATACAGTATGTTTGTGTAAGCTTAAACAAGATAGAGCGAAATATATGTACTGAGGACAAATCTTTTACGTAAACCTGAAATAAACAAGAAGAAATTATATACAAGTGGAAGATTTTCTTACATATGAATGATATTAGAGTAATGAGGTATTTTTTTTCTATTGTTAAAACTGAATGAAATTGTTGAGACTTAAGACATTTTTTGGGAATGTGAATCTAGACACGTATGGTATGATGAAATTTAAAATCCAGTGAGAAATTCTTAGCTCGTGAAGAAATTTGGAAAATCAATCGAAGGAAACATTGTTAATAAGCAAGTAAAAAATAAATAAATAAAAAAATCCATTGGGAAAGTCCTCACATAATGAAGACAAAATAAAACTCAAAACGAAGAAAGAAAATCCCTTCACAATTCGATCCAAATCCAGCACCTAAATCCCCTAAATCCCCCAAAACCCCATAAAACCCCCATAAATCCCCCCAAAACCCCATAAAACCCCCATAAATCCCCCCAAATCCTCTCCCCCAAATCCCACAACACATCAACATCTCCAGTTAACCCCAAATCACCAACTACACTATCCATCACAATCTTCCTCGTAATCATCTTAAACCGTAAAAAAAGCAAATGATAGAAGATCTTACTTAATACTTTAAACTTAAACATTACCAAATTTACTCGTGGTAACTGGGTAATGTAGGAAATTACTTAGGGATTAGCCGAGGGATGATTGAGAGAAGGAGGTGGTAGTGGTAGTATTTGGTTGAGGTGGTGGTAGTCTTTGGGAGAGGGAAGGTGGTGGTGGTGGTAGTAGTGGTAGTAATCCCGTGGTCTTATTCCTCAAGTCTTTAACTGGATACATAATTAGGTACTAAGACTGTCCTTGGACGTCACATACACACACACACACACACAAACACACGTACAAGGACTACATCCTTGACCACCGAAGGGTCAAGACGTACCTGGCGCTCCTCTCGGAGCAGCCAGGTCAACTGTTATGTTGGCCCATACCAACTCCCTCCCCTGAACCCTCCTCCCCACCGGAATATCAACATGTTCTCGCCAGAAGTTACTATTTCATTTAGGAAAGGAATGGAACCAGTGTTAAACAGAGGTGAACAGTGGTGAACAGTGCTTAAGTCAGTGAGAACAACTCAACAGTAACAGTGGTACCCAAGTTGACCTTCACACAGTGAGGTCCCAGGTACCCAGTGATAACGGCCCGTGAGACCCAACAACCAGCGATGTGTTAATCCGTCTACGATAGGAAGGCCTGGAACCACACCTCACTCATATAACACCATCTGTGAGGGAATTACTACACCACGTGAGGCCCCTCATAACACCATATGTGCAGGAGTTACTACACCACGTGAGGCCCCTCATAACACCATCTGTGAGGGAATTACTACACCACGTGAGGCCCCTCATAACACCATCTGTGAGGGAATTACTACACCACGTGAGGCCCCTCATAACACCATCTGTGAAGGAATTACTACACCACGTGAGGACCCTCATAACACCATCTGTGAGGGAATTACTACACCACGTGAGGCCCCTCATAACACCATCTGTGAGGGAATTACTACACCACGTGAGGCCCCTCATAACACCATCTGTGAGGGAACTACTACACCACGTGAGGTCCCTCCTAACACCATCTGGGAGGGAATTACTACACTACGTTTTTGCTGTTCAACACCTACAATAATCTGTATGTTCACTGTATGTTCCTTTACCTTTCTCTAATGAAGGCTTTTGTTAAACCACCAATGAATGTAATAAGTCATTTATGTCCAATGTATATTTTCAGCCTTCGGGCTGCAGAACTTTTTCAATAAACCGTCAATTATTATTATTATTATTATTATTATAATTAAGGAGAGAGAGAGAGAGAGAGAGAGAGAGAGAGAGATGCATCACCCATCACCAACCATTCCGGGACCCAGGCTATAAAACTCTACCGTCCCAGGCTGCCACGTTTCACTTACTCTGCCTGCCCGCCCTCCACTCACATACACCCAACATCTATTGGTAAGGTAATGACCAAGAAACAATCTACAATATACTTTTATTCTCCACATATAAAGCTAATTATTACTCTAACTAATTATAGGAATTAATGATCGTATTTAAAATATTTTAGGCTTTTTAACATGGTCTCTGATGTCGGTGTAATTCTTCAACATGGGAACTTGTTATGTTTACACTAAGAGAAGCGTATGTTTGTATGTCCTTAATTTGTGTTTGTTTCAATTTTAATTAACAATATAATTTTAAAATGATGATTGCTTGATAATTAATAAGAATATATGAGTTAATTATTGTTGATTAGGATAGAGTTAAATGAGGAGTTAAATTAAATAGTAAAAATAAAAGAATTATGTACTGTATATAATAATTTGTAAGTTTATAGAAATAAGTTAGACATAATAAGAGCTTAATTATACCTTAAAATGAAGTCTTCTGTCGTTCAAGTACTAAAACAGTACTTGATTGATATAAATATTTAAGAAAAAGACTTGGCTACCCGGAGTTAATTATCGCTTGTTAATGTCATCACAGGGTAGTAAAAGTCTGATTCATGTCTTGCTTATGAGAGACATTATTCATTTAAAGAGAGCGAGATACTGACTAGAATCTTATCTCTCTTTTATAACCACTTGAGAGATAGTTTCATTCTCTTTGTCAATATTATCTCCAAGAATTGTACGTTTATTTTACCATTAACTAGGAATAATGACAACGATTCCTTTTATGTGTTTTTTTTCTATTCGTTATTAACCCCATTAACCATTCATAAAGGTAACACAGGTAGATATATATTCTCACCTGTCTAATTATGGTGTAGCTTGTGTTCATTGACCTCTTAAAATCCACCTTTGTGTCGTTATTAAGAGAATCAGTTATATACTTTCTCACATCTTCAGGTAGAGATGCAAATTAGGGCATTAACCAGTTAGGACATTATTTATTTACCATAATCAACAGATAAGAGTCGATCTCATTAACTCTCATTAACTTACCTGTGTGGATGTTGGTCTTAATTAACCTTGACCTAATTATAATGAGGTGAATAATGGATTCTTGAGGTCAGGTCATCTTGGTACTGAGTACATGAGAGGGATAAAGTATGTATGTATGTATGTATGTATGTATGTATAAGGACACACACAATAAAAACAATAGACTCGAATTTCCTACTTTTATTATTGATCATTTTTAACAACATTTATTGCTTCTCTGGTCACCTGTTATCACTAAGATCAAAGCTTGTATGATACACGTTAATAACCCGCTGTATACAAGACCAAAACAGGCGGGGGGGGGGGGGGGAGATATATTCCACAAAACGTAAACAGATTAAAAATTTGTTCTAAAATAACCTTACAGTGTGATAGGATACGGTATTGGTGCGTTATTTAGTGTTAATTATGAAGAAATAAATATTTAACTTTATTTACATCGTTTATTAAGAGATTATAACTGAAGGAAAAATAATTTTTCGAAGGTTTCTAAAAAAAGGGGGATTATTTTTTTTTTAAAATAAATTTACATTGAGGAAATGTTTATATTCTAAAGTATATATTTATATATATAGGATTAGATGTGTGTTTTGATTTTCAGTTTTTGTTTTTATTGTTTTTCTTTTGGATCTTCACTTTGTTTTTCTTCTTGTTTTTCATCATCATCATCATCACCATCATCATCATCATCATCATCATCATCATCTCTATCACCATTTATTCACATCTGTTTACAAACTAGTTGACTCAGCAGTGAAAAACAGTGATGCTGTCAGTTCAATATTGAGGTGACATGACTTTCTCAGAGAGAGAGAGACGCAGTAATCAGCCCTGGACAGATAAATACTCATTCGAAACTTCTAGAAATTGAATTCTTAAGGCGAGATAAAGCAAAATTTTTCAGAAGCAAATCCCAGAAAGCTATTAGATTATGATTTCACGAAGGTTCAAACTGTCTAAAGTGTGTACGAATTTGACGACGGCTCAGTACTCAGTCAGCTGCGTCTGAGGAGGGAGAAGGTGTAAATAAAGAAGCTTTGGAGGTTATAGTACGAGAACAACAAAATTATAATAGAAAAAAAGTACTTGAAAGTTTGTTGAAGTTTCTTAGTGAAATTGGTAAATGTTTGATTGTAAAGATTAGTTCAAGAATAGGAAGATAGTTAAAAAAGGTGCCTTATACCTTATACCCAAACGATATATACCCACACACCAAATGAAACTCGAAGAGACTGACTATAATGTGTGTGTGTGGAAATAAATCTGTTATCATTCAATCAAAAGTTTATAAGGTTTTACAAAGTTGTTTTCATTTTAATGTGGACTGGAGACCCTGTATAATATAAGTTGACTAATACTATACTTATGAGTGGGAGTAAACACTAATTCACATTCTCTCTCTCTCTCTCTCTCTCTCTCTCTCTCTCTCTCTCTCTCTCTCTCTCTCTCTCCCAGAATATCAACAGTGAGTAAATATAAATAACCACAAGATTTTACAGAATAGGGATATATATGTGTTAGAGAGAGAGAGATAAACTAACCATGGGACCTGATCTATCACTCATTTGAACCTAACCTAACCTAACCTAACCTCAACTATGCTTACAGAACCATTCCCCTCCGTCCCCCCCTCCTCGGCCCCCCAGCCCTTGACTGTAGGAGGAATGGGCGAGATGGGGCAGGAAAGGTCAACTGGGTGAGTATACACAAGGTCAACAGAGGTCAGGAGCCAAGAGGTACAGATCTCCGTGGGTCATGGTGGTCATACTATATAACTGTACTGTAGAAGGTATTGTTTCTCTCTCTCTCTCTCTCTCTCTCTCTCTCTCTCTCTCTCTCTCTCTCTCAGATAACCCCCAAGTTTGTTATGACTCTTCCTGGACAGTGTATTTTTATCTTCAAATAGGATATGTTATCGTGTATCTCTTGTTAGAACGAGGGAACAAATAATTTATTGAATAATGGCAGGTTGAGGGAGAGGGCGATGTACTCTACAGAACTAAACAAATAATTTTTTGGAAATACATTGTTTTTAACATTCAGTGCCATAATATTCTGACTTCTACTGTTTAACTATAATCTGCCTACGCTACCGTTCACGGGATGAATATGGGTGCACAATAAACTAGCCGCTGTATGTGGCAAAATTCAAAAGCGGATCCCCGCCTTTTTTATTACATACTAGGAAACATCTCACACTCACACACACGTATAGATGATCAGTATGGAGGAGCCTCGACCTGAGCCCTGACAGAACGTTACAGGTGTACTATTTCGTCAGGCCGCGGTTAGGAAGTATATGAGAGTGATTTTGGAAGTTATATTTATGTTCCATATAACCCGCAATTTGGTATTCGACTGGTAACTCACGTGTCTAGGTTGATCCATGTTTCAGTGAATGCAATTATATCGATTTTTTCGGTACATACCAAGGCCCTAATATCATCCATTTTGTTTCTCATACTTCTACTGTTCGTGTAGTATACATTTAAGTTAGTCGTGTTCTGAGTCCTCCCCTTACCGCGTTTAGTTTTAAATTCCCTGTCTAATTTAGTTTTGTCATCATTCCTAACACTATTTCCCTGTAGTCTATCGCCACCACCACCACCACACACCACTACTATCGCCACCACCCCCACCACCACCACCACCACCACCACACACCACTACTATCGCCACCACCACCACCACGACCACCACCACACACCACTTATTATCGCCGCCACCACCACCACCACCACACCACACACCACTATATACCACCACCACCACCACCACACACCACTACTATCGCCACCACCACCACCCACCACCACACACACCCTACTATCGCCACCACCACCACCACCAACACCACCACCACCACCACCACACACCACTACTATCGCCACCACCGACCACCACCACACACCACTACTATCGCCTCCACCTCCACCACCACCACACACACACCACTACTATCGCCACCACCACCACCACACACACCACTACTATCGCCACCACCACCACCACACACCACTACTATCGCCACCATACCACCACCACCACCACACACCAATACTATCATACCACCACCACCACCACCACTACTATCGCCACCACCACCACCACACACCACTACTATCGCCACCACCACACCACCACCACCACCACCACCACACACACACCACTACTCATACCACCACCACCACCACCACACACCACTACTATCATCATACCTACCACCACCACCAACACACACCACCACACCACTACTATCTACACCACCGACCACCACCACACACCACTACTATCACCACCACCTCCACCACCACCACCACCACACACCACTACTATCGCCACCACCACCACCACACACCACTACTATCGCCACCACCACCACCACCACACACACACCCACTACACCACCACCACCACACACCACTGTCATACCACCACCCACCACCACGACCACCACCACACACCAATACTATCACCACCACCACCACCACCACCACTACTATCGCCACCACCACCACCACACCACTACTATCGCCACCACCACCACCGACCACCACCACACACCCAATTATCGCCACCACCACCACCACCACCACCACCACACACCTACTATCGCCACCACCACCAACCACACTACTATCGCCACCACCACCACCACCACCACCACCACCACACACCACTACTATCGCCACCACCACCACCACCACCTTCACCTGAGATCCCGTGAGGTGATTAAGCAAGGTGTGTAATCCCCTGGCAGGAGGGATACAGCAGTATTCACCTCAGGAGTACCTCGTGTTAATCCCAGGTGGAGGAGACAAGTATCCACAGGTGTACAAGGTCATTTAGCACCTTGTAATTAGTATTCACATCTAAGATTCATGTTAGGTTAGGTTAGGCAAGGGTTGAGTTGTGTTGGGTTGGTCAGGTCAGGTGAGCTCAAGTTAGGTCAGGTTCGGTTAGGTTCAAATTACTATCAAAAGACGAGTAACAATACATATGCTTACCTTAATATAGCCTATGGTAGTTTTGTATTAACAAGAGATTAATAAATATATAGTCCTTTAACTACAGCTTATGGTAGTTTTAAGACTAACTAGGTGATTAACATACGTGTCCCTCCCTCCCTCTAACAAACCACAAGAAAACAATCCACCATTCATTACATAATCTACTACCAATTAATTATCTACCTGTGATAATTAATTAATATCCCCCAGGTAGACGGCATTAGGGATATAAGGATATCATAGTGATGTTTCTTGTTATGAAAGTCTTGTTTATTCACGTTTCAATATTCTAGTTGGTTCGTCTGTCTGAATGTCGTGGTGATAACTAGGAGATGCTTTGGTGAGGGAAGGTAGAAGGAAAAATGTTCCTTTGTTTATGGAGGAGCTATTGGTGAAACTACTCCTCGGGGGCGGGGGAGAGGGAGCGGGAAGTAATAAGAGGGGAGGGAGAAGAGGGGAGAGGAATATAGGAGGAAGAGGAAGGGAGGGAAAGAGAGGAGAGGAAAAGGCAGGAAAAAGGAATGGGAAATAATAATAATAACAACAACAAAAACAGCAACAATAATAATAATAATAACAAACATAATAATAATAATAACAATAACAATAATAATAATAATAAAATAACACTAATAATAACAAATAACAATAATAACAATAACAACAATACGTAACACAACATAACAAACTTTTATTGTGTCTGAACATTTACCCAGAGACTTTATGTTATTATAAATTATATATATAGTGAAGAAAAAACTATTTATCATAATAATGAGAATCATCTTTCATCAGAGACCAATTACTTTAAGGAATTACTGTTCTTTAACACAGGTAAGTAGTGTGTGTGTGTGTTCTATGAGACCACTAAACACATCCCAACACTATAACAACACTATAATAACATTTTCTATCACTAAATTCAAAACAAATATTGTACAACACTATCACTCTTTATAAAGGTGATATGTACCCTATAAAAATATTATATACATTATACTTTATGAATTATATAAAAGAAATATTTTTTGTGTTCGTATTAAAAAAAAAAATCTCTCGACATAATTCATGCATAAATTATTATAGCCAGGGATAGGTATATTTATTCCATCTATTTTTGCAACATTAGGATTGAAAGGATTTGCAGTAATCGCTTTTAGTGATGTGTAATCCTTGTTTTATTCCCGTGACCTGATTGGTTAATGTGCTATCATGTGCACGCTAGCCTGTCTGCAACATGTTTTAATAATGATGATAATAATAATAATTTGTTATTGATTGATGTTATGCGAAAATTTAACGTGGTTGATTCACTACAATGACCCTAAATGGATAAATAATTATTTAAAGAACATCATTGGCCAAAGGAAGGCTACAGGTAGAAGGATAAATCGTTGCGAAATTCACCTCCGGGACTATTATAGGGTATTGGCGAGTAGGGTTAAAACCCAGATAAGGAAAGCAAAGAGGAATAATGAGGTAAGGATAGCAAGGGAGGCGAAGACAAACCCCAAAGGATTCTACCAAATGTATCAAACTAGAACACGAGAAAAGATTGGACCAATACGGTCAGACTTTGGCGAGCTCACTGATAACGACGGAGAAATGAGCAATAATTTGAATAAATATTTTTCAACAGTTTTCACCACCGAAAATTTAAACATGATACCCGAGGCACCGACTCTATTCAGAGATAATGAAGAAAACAAATTAAGTGAGATAGTAGTGACTAGTAACGATATTAGTAAGCAAATAGACAAACTAAAGCCTAATAAGTCACCTGGTCCCGATGAGATATTTGCCAGAGTATTAAAGGAATGTAAGGAAGAGCTTAGTATGCCCTTAGCAAAGTTGTTTAACATGTCATTAAAAACAGGTGTAGTACCAGAATCCTGGAGGATAGCGAATGTAATACCGATTTTCAATAAGGGGGATATAGATCACTATCCTCTAACTACCGCCCAATCAGCCTAACATCAATAGTAGGCAAATTACTGGAAGCAATCATTTCAAACTCTATTCGAAATCACCTGGATAAGCACCGATTGATCAATGATTCCCAGCATGGCTTCACAAGCGGACATTCTTACCTAACTAATCTATTAACATTCTTTTCATCAGTTTTCGAATCGGTGGACGAGGGGCACAATTATGATGTGGTATATCTCGACTTTAGCAAAGCCTTCGACAGAGTCCACCACGAAAGACTAATTAGGAAGGTAGAAGCTCATGGAATCAAAGGTAACATCCTTAAATGGATTAGGGCGTGGTTACAGGACAGGAAACAGCAAGTGAGCATTAACGGCACTAAGTTCTATTGGAGCAACGTCACAAGTAGAGTTCCCCAAGGCTCAGTACTTGGACCATTATTATTTATTATATACATAAACGACATAGATATCGCCATTGACAGCAACATAAGTAAATTTGCTGATGACACTAAAATAGGACGTGTTATCAAATCTGACGGGGACTCGGCAAAACTACAGGAAGATCTAAACAAATTTTTCGAATGGTCTGAAAAATGGCAGATGAAATTCAACGTCGACAAATGTAAAGTACTCAGTATAGGAGATGTAAACAGGGAAACCAGATACCAGATGAACAACGATGCCATAGAGAAATCAGACTGCGAGAGAGATTTAGGTGTAATGATAAGTAGGAACCTTAAGCCAAGTAAACAATGTGTTTTTGCTCGTAACAAGGCTAATAAAGTACTTGGGTTCATACAAAGGAGTGTTAGTTACAAGACTAGCGAGGTCATCCTAAGACTGTATCTTGCTGTTGTGAGACTACACCTGAATTACGCAGTTCAGTTCTGGTCACCGTATTACAGAATGGATATAGAATCCTTGGAAAGAATTCAGAGGAGAATGACAAGACTAATCCCGGGTATTAGGAACCTTGAGTATAGAGACAGGTTAAAGCATCTTAATTTGCACTCCCTTGAGAGACGTAGAGCGAGGGGCGACCTGATAGAGGTGTATAAGTGGAAGGCAGGGCTAAACAAAGGGGACATTACAAAGGTACTCAACCTATCCAACCAGGAGCGAACTCGTAACATTGGTTTTAAATTAGACAAATTTAGATTTAGGCGTGAAATAGGTAAACACTGGTTTGGAAACAGAGTAGTGGATGAATGGAACAAGTTACCAAATATCATCATTAACTCGAATACGCTGAATTGCTTCAAACATAGGTTGGATGCTCATATGAGCAATAGGGGTTGGGCGTAAACGGGACTGCCCAGTATGGGCCAATAGGCCCGCTGCAGTTTCCTCCATTCTTATGTTCTTATGATAGTAGTGGTGTGTGGTGGTGGTGTGTGTGTATTATTGTGTAAAACAGGTGTGTGGTAATGGCTCAATAACAACGATAATGAAATGGTGTGTGTGTGTCATGTTTGGCAATAATGTAGTGGTGTGTGGTGGTAGTAGTAATGGTGCTGGAGGTATTAGCAGTAGTAGTGGTGGTGGTTGCAGAAATGTTTGTGTGGGGGATTTGTGCGATGGTGTGTGTGTATGTGAGTGTGTGTGTTTATGTGTGTATGTGCGTGTATATATATATATATATATATATATATATATATATATATATATATATATATATATATATATATATATATATATATATATATATATATATATATGAGTGTGTGTGTGTGTGTGTTAATTATGAATATGTATATGTAGGTGTACGTTCATAAGTTACGTAAAAGAGTATATAAGCAAATGTATAAATATGTACATGTATACATGTGTGACTATGTATCAACTTGAAAACTAAATATGAGAGCGGCGACCATTACTAATATGAATAATCTGAGTCTTACATGTTCACTACCGGTATGGAACTAACGATCTTTCCACCAGGTAAACACGTCATCTCCCAGTACAGAACACGTATTAGTCCTAAAGTCATTCCTCCCTTAACTGGAGGTGTGAGGAGGTATGTAACTGGGTGCCTTAACTAGTGAGTTAAGGAAGGTTTCTCATAAGGTTCATACGATAATTTTATTTCCCTTAACTGGATAAATGAAATATTATAACAAAT
Source organism: Homarus americanus (assembly GCF_018991925.1). Lineage (NCBI taxonomy): Eukaryota > Metazoa > Arthropoda > Malacostraca > Decapoda > Nephropidae > Homarus > Homarus americanus. The sequence continues at coordinate 18,024 of NW_024726654.1, read as the reverse complement.
TGTCTTAGGCTATGACACACACACACACACACATACAATAACACACAGACACACACACACATACACATACATTCAATAACACAGAGACACACAGAGACACACACAGACACACACACACACACACACACACACACACATACAATAAGACACACACACACACACACACACACACACACACACACACACACATACATACAATAAGACACACAGACAGACACACACATACACATACATTCAATAACACAGAACACACAGAACACCACACACACACACACACACACACACACACACACACACACACACACACACACAAACACCTAAACACAAACCCACACCTCCTACCCACCCCACACACAAACAAACAGAGACAAACAGACAGACGACGTCATCTCGCGTGTGGACTAGGAGTCATGCACAGCCAAACACAGAGTAAAAGCTGCTACCACGCGAAGCTGTCATGACGCTCCGGGGATTTTTCAGTGTGGCTAAAACCTTGTTGCCTGACTGCATGACACGGAGGAGGGGGGGGTAGGGGAGACGGGGTGGAGGAGGGGATGGTGGGGAGGTGGAGGAGGGAGGTGGTGGTGAAGAAAGGGGAAGAGGAAGAAGAGGAGAAGGAAGAGGAAGTCAAGGTTACCCGGGTAGGAATGGGGAAGACAAAAGACTATGGTTACGGTAGAAGTCAAAACATGACCGTCAAACGATGGGCATGGAAGTCAAAAGTAAAGACGTAAAATCAAAAGGTCAGGCGTACTAGTTAAGGTAAAAGTCAAAACACGTACATGGAAGTCACAAGGAACACAATATATTCTTCCTGACTGGTACTGGTGTGTGTGTGTGTGTGTATGTGTGTGTGTGTGTGTGTGTGTGTGTGTGTGTGTATGTATGGATGGATGTATGTGTGTGTGTGTTGTGTCTCTCTGTCTGTCTGTGTGGCGGTAATTAAATCACTAACAACACCATTACCTTCCTGATCACTAATTGCTTGTTCTTATTACCTCTCAGATTACAGCTCATTAAGGCAGTCATTAGCAGGTGATTAAATCTTTACGAGACTTAATAAACAAAGTTGGTTGAGAGCCAAGACAAAAAAAAACAATTGAAAATATTATTAAAAAAAAACACAAGGGGTGGAAGGAATATATTTGTAAATCAGTAAAAACAAAACAGGATTTGTGTTGGGTGTTCATTTGGATTATAGAGGTATTTTAACAAACAACAAAAGAAACAAAACAAACAAACAAGCAAGCAGGCAAATAAACAAACAAGCAAGCAGGCAAATAAACAAACAAGCAAGCAGGCAAATAAACAAACAAACAAACAATGAACGAATGACAAAGAAAAAAATACAAACTTAGCCTCACAAAAAATTACCAAAAATTACCCCAAAATTTTCAAAAAAGAATAAATTTCGTTCTTTTAACTTAGACAAAACCTGAAGAAATAAAATAAAATAAACACAGACTAAGTTAAGTAAATGAACCAGAGGGACCAGAGAAAGACGTAGGTTAATTAGAAAGACAATTTAAATACAAATGTATGTAAATGAGTCTAGAGAGAGATAAGAACAAGGAAATACGTGATAATAAGAGAGGAAATGATAAGGAAGAGATGATAAAGAGATAGAGAAAGAGGAATTGTGTATATAGAGAGATAATGATGGAAAGGAAACATGACTTGATAATGTTAATGACCTGACCTGACCTGACCTGACCAACTGGTCTTCAAAAACACCTAAGATGGGGTCAACAAAACAAACATCAAAGGTCAAGAAGACAACCAGGTCAAAGGTCATACAGGTAAAAGACCCCCTCCTAAACCTACCTTAAGATTCATAAAGGTGAAATTCCTATATATTTACCCAATGAGAATCGACCTTATGGACCTCTCTTAATTGAAGTTGCTTGGGGGCAAAACAAGGCTTAATGAAGAACTTGTTTGGAAACTTACCATTGGAGGTCAGGTGAGGTCAGGTGGTAGGAAATGAGGGATTGGAGAGAGGAAGGTGAGGGATTTGAGAGAGAGAGAGAGAGAGAGAGAAGTCGTGTACAAGAAAGTGAGAGAATGTGAATGAGAGATAGAGAGAGAGGGGAATAGAGAGAGAGAGAGAGAGAGAGAAATAGAGTAAAGTAGAGAGAGATAGAGAGAGAGGTGCTGGCCACATGATGTATGACCACCATTTACTCAGTAATTAATTCTCTGAGTAATCGTCCTGTTCTCTCATCTATCTCTCTGGTCTCTGTCACGTCTCTATTTGTCTCTCAATATGTTTCTCATAAGTATCTCTCTCTCTCTCTCTCTCTCTCTCTCTCTCTCTCTCTCTCTCTCTCTCTCTCTCTCTCTCTCTCTCTCTCTCTCTTTATCTCTCTATCTCTTTGTTCTCTCGTTTCTCCCAGCGTTCGTCTTTGTCTTTCCCTAAATTAGTCGATAGTTATTAAAGAAGGTGTTTGAAATATATGCAAGAGAGAGATCTTGGTGTATGTATGTATGTATGTATGTATGTATGTATGTATGTATGTATGTATGTATGTATGTATATATGTATGTATGTATGTAGATCAAAGATTAAAGGAAAAAATATATATATTTGATATTTCTAAATATCGTTGTGTTTTAATATTTCTACGTCCGTGTGAATGAAAGGAGACAAAAGTAGAGTTACACTATTATGTTGTCTGTCTGTCTGTCTGTCTGTCTGTCAGTTAGTCTACTATGAAGACAAAACAATTCTCTTGGTATCAACAAAAGCGAAATAAACAAATTTTAAAAAATTTTTACCCGTATATAAAGTTTACAATATAATCTGTAGTTGTAAAGATCCACATCACCGTTAAATTGGTTGATATCCTCTCGTTTACTCAACCATAAACACCAAACATTCAGGCGATAAGGTTCACTTAACCTAAATTATAATATAGACAAAAAAAACCACAGCTTTTGTTTGGATAGAATTTGTTTGATTTTATTTACAAATTGTCTATTATTGAGTTGATCTATTGTAAACTGTTGTATTTTGACAGGTTTTGTGTTGGAAAGGTTTGTGGTGCATGAATTACATACATACATACATACATACATACATGCATACATACATACATACATGCATACAAACATACATACATACATCCTCCTCTAACACACATACAATAAATGAACGGCAGCACAGGCAGAGGACAAGAGAACGATCGTCTGGCGAAGTTACCTTGAGCACCTTCCATAAGCCAACTCGGTTAATAAGGACTGAATACCTGATATAATCTGTCTGTGTCTCCCCCTTAATTGGACCACTTAAATACCTTCTCACGTCTCCAGGTAAGAGGAGAAATTAAGTTACGGATGATTGGGAATTTTTAATCAGTCTCTCTCTCTTTCTCTATACGTGTTTTAGCGTCTCTTCGTGTCTCAATGTCTCTTAGCGTCTTTATATGTCTTTCAAAAACTCTCTTAGCATCTCTCAGTGTCTCTTAGCCTCTCTCAATACCTCCTAACATTTCTCACTATCTCTCAGCATCTCTCAGCATCTCTCCATATCTCTGATGAACGAGTGACAGAACCATCCACGAGGTTATATAAACTATGCTGTACCTTCTTGAGAATATAGTCTGTTTCATGTAATATCTAAATAATACATAGATACTTACTGTACCTTCTTGATAATACAGTTTATGTCATGTAATATCTAAATAATACATAGATACTTGCTGTACCCTCTTGATAATACAGTCTGTTTCATGTAATATCTAAATAATACATAGATACTTGCTGTACCTTCTTGATAATACAGTCTGTTTCATGTAATATCTAAATAATACATAGATACTTGCTGTACCCTCTTGATAATACAGTTTGTCATGTAATATCTAAATAATACATAGATACTTGCTGTACCCTCTTGATAATACAGTCTGTTTCATGTAATATCTAAATAATACATAGATACTTGCTGTACCTTCTTGAGAATAAAAGTTTGTTTCCTGTAATATCTAAAAAATACATAGATACTTGCTGTACCCTATTATTAATACAGTTTCTGTCATGCAATATGTAAATAATACATAGATACTTGCTGTACCTTCTTGAGAATACAGTTTGTTTCATGTAATATCTAAATAATACATAGATACTTGCTGTACCCTCTTGATAATACAGTTTATGTCAAGTAATATCTAAATAATACATAGATACTTGCTGTACCCTCTTGATAATACAGTCTGTTTCATGTAATATCTAAATAATACATAGATACTTGCTGTACCCTCTTGATAATACAGTCTGTTTCATGTAATATCTAAATAATACATAGATACTTGCTGTACCCTCTTATTGATACAGTTTCTGTCATGTAATATGTAAATAATACATAGGTACTTGCTGTACCCTCTTGATAATACAGTTTATGCCATGTAATATGTAAATAATACATAGATTCTTGTTGTACCCTCTTATTGATACAGTTTATGCCATGTAATATCTAAATAATACATAGATTCTTGCTGTACCCTCTTATTAATACAGTTTCTGTCATGTTATATCTAAATAATACATAGATACTTGCTGTACCCTCTTATTAATACAGTTTCTGTCATGTAATCACTAAAAATAAGTACATTAACCTTGCTGTAACCAATAATTACTACATAATAATTGCTGTAGTTGCTAAATAATACAATTAATGATTATGTACTATTTTAATAATACAGTATACAGTACTTAATGTAGGGGGTGATTTATACAGTATGTTATGTATTTACTGTAGTCTGTAAATGGTTTAGGTTTATTATAAATTGACATAATGAGGATAAGAATTGAGAGAGAGAGAGAGAGAGAGAGAGAGAGAGAGAGAGAGAGAGAGAGAGAGAGAGGAAAATACACACACACGAACTCCTACAAACATACATACACACCCACACGCACAAACATCACAACATCTCCATCTGTCTGTCTGTCTTCGTCAGAACTCAATATTTATGTAAAACATTTGGTCTTAAAATTCAACCAGAGTTTTTCCTTTTTCTTTTTTTTACGAAACCTTTTAACAATGACGGTATGAGAGTTCCGTTAATCTCCCAAGGGAGGAAACTTAACCCGATTCGACTTATTTTTCTCCAAATTTCACATAACGTATTAAAAGCGACTCCAGATAGATAGATAGATAGATACTTCCTCAACCTGGTAATGTGAGGTGGGGTGTTGTCGTCTTGATGTTTGTCTGTATGTTACTCACTTTTCAAGAATTTATTTATCTATTGAAAACAAAATTGCTATTGTTTACGTATGAATAAATAGGTAATTTAGTTGTTGTTTGTGTTAAAAAAGACGTATTATTTGTTGATTCTCTTTAATTTTATATTGAAGCTTTTATTTATATCATCGTCGTCTTTTGTTTACGATATAAAGGATGGAAACTTGATGCTCACTTGTTTTTGTGTCATTGTGTTTATAACTTTTACATGGAATTACAGACAATTTTTTTTTACTTTGTCTCATGTTTCTTTAGTTATCTCTCTTACTTGGTTTTGGTGTGGGAGAGAGAGAGAGGCGAAAACAAGAGGATAAGTTGACAAACAAGTTCAAGATGGTAAAGTTTACTCACGTAGGAGAGAAAGTTTATAAACATTTGAACACCTCGAGATATACGATACAAGTGCGTTATGGCGACGACACCTCGACTATGACATTTGAAACTAAACTAATCCCACATATATCAACTAAGGTATCGGCTGGAAAATATAATTAATCCCAGAGGTTTATGCCATTAGCCTCAGCAATGAACCGTCCACACAGGGGAGGCAAAATCCGGTGTGAGTAGAAATTAATGACCGTAGTTTTCCGGGTGTTGATGTGAGAACGTTTTGTACGATAATTCATGACACGGGTGAGATATATGCTTTAATTATAACTCTAAACCTTTTTAATGTTATAGTTCTCTCATATTATTTACCGTTATATAAATCATCTTTTAAAATGGTAATAGGAAATAAGATTAATGATCCTTAAAATAGAATTAACGAGGAAAAGAACATATTTCACGATAGTTGCCAGATGTAAGGGAATGGTTGTGTTGTGTTGTAAAGAAACATGCAAACAAAAACACTAAGTACACAATCACCTGTTTCTTTTGTCTCTGTCTGTCTGTCTGCCTGTCTGTCTGTCTGTCTCACCCTTTCACTGTACACAAAAGAAACAAAACTCACGAACGAATATTATTAAGTTAAACCAACAAAAAGAATTTTGTAATTAGGAAAAAAATAATTACTGTGAAAGTAAATATATTGAACCACACACACACACACACGTCACTGCACCAGGACTACATCAACAAACATTCTAATGAGCAGTACACAAAAGATAAGGGCAAGGGGGGGGGGGGGAGGTTACCAAGCTATGATCAAGAGTTGTAATCACAGAAGGTAAACGGGAATATGAACACCAATCCTCAGTAGTGACCCATGTCTACGGGTCTACGGTAGAGCCGAGTGTTGCTACCAGCTGTCACAAGTGGTCTACCGGTCTACGGTAGAGCCGAGTGTTGCTACCAGCTGTCACAAGTGGTCTACAGGTCTACGGTAGAGCCGAGTGTCGCTACCAGCCGTCACAAGAGGTCTACGGTAGAGCCGAGTGTCGCTACCAGCCGTCACAAGTGGTCTACAGGTCTACGGTAGAGCCGAGTGTTGCTACCAGACGTCACAAGTGGTCTACGGGTCTACGGTAGAGCCGAGTGTCGCTACCAGCCGTCACAAGTGGTTTACGGGTCTACAGTAGAGCCGAGTGTTGCTACCAGCCGTCACAAGTGGTCTACGGGTCTACGGTAGAGCCGAGTGTTGCTACCAACCGTCACAAGTGGTCTACAGGTCTACAGTGAAACCGAAGTGTTACTTCTGTGTCACAAAAGTACAGTCTGACCCAGAACCGAAGTGTGCCTACAAGCGTCTAAATGGTCTAACTGGGTCTGGTGGGCAGTGTTACCTGCATCGTCACAAGTGGTCTACAGGTCTACGGTGTTTTGTGTTCAGTTTCAAGCTAAGACGCCTGGGTATCTAAACGACGGTGTTACTGTCTTATTAAATTCGCTGAACGTATTCCATGCTCGGAGTCTTATACAAAGACGTTATGTACAAAAGTCCATCAAGACCATAACCTAGCCTAACCTAACCTAACCCAACCTACTCCTTCTAGACCGAATATGATACAGTCTCCCTCCTTCCCTCGCCACATATCTGACCTGCTCGCCAACAGATCTCATCTGCTCGCCACTACAGTCAGCTCTCCACCAGCCAGATTGACTTACCAATAAGTTCTCCTCGTGTCTAACTAAACACCTCTGCTCCACATCATAACGCTTCTGGGTGCTTGTTCAGTATATGAAATCGACATTTGATCCCAATACCCATCTTCAATCTTACCAAACCAATCAAGAACCAGCATTTACTCTCCATTATAGAATAGTATTAACAAAGGCAATAAAGGCATAAGCATCACTCGGTCAATGTTTTGTTCCTATGATGACGACACAAGACCTCAGGTACAAATGGATGTGTCAGATTAATTATTTCTTCACAGGTAAGTCTCTCTCTCTCTCAAGTGCAGGTGTCCTCATTATGGTTTGGCCAGACAGGGAAACAAAAGAGAGTGTATAAACGTAACGTAACCTAACCTAACCTAACCTAAACTAAACTAACCTAACCTAAACTAACCTAAACTAACCTAACCTAAACTAACCTAACCTAACCTATCGTAATTTAACTTGATATATACATAAGTTTTCCTTCAAGTACAAGTCTGGTGGTGATTGGCTGTGTAGTTGCGTGGAGGTGGAAAATGCGCCTTGTGATTGGTGGGTGAGTTGCGTGCGCGAGTGGTGGTGTGGCGTGACGCAAGGGGGGAGGGAGGGGAAGGGTGCGTTAGTCGCTGTGTTATAGAAGGTGACTACTGTTACGAACCCCTCCACCCAGCACTACGAACCACGCCATCTATTGTCCTGATCTACCTACCCAGCACCACGAGCAACGCCATCTAGGGACGAGACACGAGTATGACTCGTCTTAGTTACCACTCCGGGGTTTCCCTTCTCCCTATCCTGGTTGTTGCGTCACCTCCTCAAAGTCTTCTTTGTCAGCTCCGATTCGAGGAGAGAGGACTTGGCTCTGGGAAGTGACCACAGGATCATCTATCCTCTAAACCTACGTGCAGTGACTACCTACCGTCTTCTACAATACTCAGCCTTACTCGTCAGCCATCTCAGCTCCTCACTTAAGTACTTGTATTTTGTATTAACTCCCCCACGTCCACTTGCTTCAAGATTGTTTATGTTGTATTAATATGTATATACTGTTAATGTTTAGGTTAAGTTTGGTTAAGGGTAATTTATAAGCTGAATTTTTTGTTAAGGGATTTATGGTACTCTATTATATACAACGAATACTCGCATCCTTTGTCTACCCTTTTATAGTCCGATTGTCTTTTTTTTGTTGTTGTTGTTGTTACCTGTTGGGATCTGGGTAGACGTATAACTATATTCTAAATCCCCAACTCGTAACAAATGGCGACCGTGACAGGACACGACCTTAAGTACCATATTCCTTCCTCCCTTGTTACTCAGTGTTAATTATTCCTCTCAGTCACTTCTGTTCATAATTGCTTTACGATGGTTTAAAGTTTCCTTCATATGTGTGTGCATATATTGGTATTACCGTATAGTAAGAGTGACAGACGTAGGATATTAGGTTCCAAGTGTCATAAGGCTTACTTGTTATTACACGTGGCAGTCGTGTAGTAAGTCTAATCGAGTGTAGGGAAGAATCCGGATCTGTTTAATGCCGTACCCTCACTCCAGAGTAGGTTGTTCCATAGTCACTAGTTTACGGTGAAGTGATATCTTGGGACGCCCCCTCTACCAGGACCCCATAATTATAAAGCCTCAATTATTGTTCTTCTCATTATCTCATTCAGGGTCAATCATACCATTTATCAGGGTTGTTAATCCGGATCTTTATATTAATGCCGTAATACGCCCTTCCTCTTTCAAGTATATCAGGGTTGTTAATCCGGATCTTTATATTAATGCCGTAATACGCCCTTCCTCTTTCAAGTCTCTTATCCTTATCTAAGGATCTTCTCAGAAGAACAATAATCATAAGTGTAATTTCCCTAGGTATAACTTGGTTAGTTTCCGGGACTTTCTGGTTATCCACTGCCGTGATATTTTCTAGGGTTATCCACTTATCTTATCTTTTGACCATTAGTTAATTTATCCTATTTTTCTTAACAATGGCCACCTCAGGTTTTGATCTCCAGGATTTTATTGAAAATCCTTCCGTAGCTAAATTACGTGTTAATATCCTGAAGAAAGAATGGAAAGAAATAGCCAACTATTATAATATCCCATTTTCACAGCAACTGACTAAGGAAATGTTAAAAAATCATGTGATAGAAGTGTTGTTTCAACATGAAGTTTTAAAAGAATCCGCTGTTGACAGATTAACGCCCATGTCCAAGAAACTTCAACCACTATCCACCACCCCTCCTCACTCAGAAGTTGCTTCAGGTCTGGCTAGCCCTCAAGAAGAAACACAACGAATAGACGCCTTAGAACTAGAACGAGCAAGGTTCGAGTTCCAAATCAAAATGAAAGAACTAGAGTTGGAACAGGCCAAGTTGGAGAAGGAGGCCAAGTTGGAGCAGGCCAAGTTGGAGCAGCAGGCCAAGTTGGAGCCTGAAGAAAGGTCGGAACAGGCCAAGTTGCAGCATGAAGAAAAGTTGGAACAGGCCAAGTTGGAACAGGCCAAGTTGGAGCAAAAGTTGGAGCATGAGGAAATGATGGAACGGGCCAAGTTGGAGCAGGAGGTTAGACTGAAAGAACTACAGGTAAGAGAGATAGAAGTCACCTTAACATCGGAGTTTAGATCAAAAGAAGTGGCATTAAGAGAGAAACTAGCTGCTTTTAACCCTGCTTCTGCTTCTTCCCTTGTTCCCGGGTTTGATGAATCCGATATGGACGGGTCATTTAGGACTTTTGAGAAAATAGCTGGGAAGAATGAGTGGCCAAAGGACCAGTGGGTGTCAGTGTTAGTTCCTAAATTATATGGTAAGCCTCGTAGAGTTTATAACTGTTTAGACCAGACTGATGACTATGATAACGTAAAAAAGAATATCCTCACTTCTTATGCTATCACGCCAGATGGATACCGGCAGAAGTTTCGTAAACTAACCAAACCATTTTCCCACACCTTTGTTGAGTTTGCTCAAGAAAAGCTTAGGTTTTTAAAGAAGTGGTTAGAGGCTACAGAGACCTCCACATTTCAGGATTTGTTAAATTTGGTAGTCCTGGAGGAGTGGAAGAGCAAGATACCATTTCACATCTTGAAGCATGTGGAGGAGCGTGGAGAGGTTAATTTAGGGCGTGCTGAGTTGGCTGATGCGTACGCTTGTTGGTGGAGTCACTGGGCAGTAGAGAACGTGGTACTTTCCGACATGTTAGGTCCTCCTCTGATGATAACCTTGGGGACGTGAGTGGTAGGTCGAAAGGTCCCACACCTACCCCCCCTGATGCAACCAAGTTTTATTGTTCTTACTGTAAAACCCAGGCCATACGATCCAGACTTGTAAACACCCAAAGTGTCGAATTGCTAAAAGTAGTTCCCTGGATCCCAAATCCAAACCAATAGCAAACACCAATGTGGAAAGGCCCCATCAGGATCTCTTCTCTTCATTCACCTATGAGGGAAAAATTTCAATCATGGAGGGGTCTCGTTCTTTCCCTATTCGTATACTACGTGATACGGGCGCAGCACAATCTATCCTCCTGTTTAACGTCATTCCTGATATATCTACCGCATTTACTAATGAGAGTGTTCTAATTTCAGATCTCTCATCCCATTCTTCCTATCCTTTAGCTAAAGTGCACCTCCAATGTCCCTTGATTACTGGGGAAGTGCAAATAGCCATTAGGAAAGACCCAATGCCTGTGTGCGGCATTCATTTATTATTGGGTAATGACTTGGTAGGAGATCTAGTGGTTCCTAACATAAAGACAGTCGACTCTCCCTTACCTGTCAACTCCACCACTGACCTTAAAGAAACTATTCCTCATCTTTTCCCATCTTGTGCTGTCACCCGGTCACAGAGTGTGCGAAATGGGCCCTCTTCATCTAAAACCACCTCTAATATCTTCCTACCCACAGAAGATCTGTACAATAAGACCATTAGTAAGGAGGAGCTCGTTAAAGCCCAACAATCTGATCCATCTTTGACTAAACTTCATCATGCAGCAGTTGAGGGTAAAGATTTTAACACCCTTCCGTGTTTTTATTATCATGAAGGGGTTTTGATGAGGGCCTATAGGCCCCCTGAGCTTGCCCATCTAGACACGTGGTCTGAAATACATCAAGTGGTAATTCCCACCTCAGTCAGACCAGCATTAATTGCCCTTGCCCATGATGGTATTTCAGGACATTTGGGAATCCTGAAAACATATAAAAGCTCCTCCAACACTATTATTGGCCTGGACTTAGGAAGGATGTGTCAAAGTACCTAAAATCTTGTCATATTTGTCAAATGGTAGGAAAACCAAATGAAAGTAAACCAGCAGCTCCCATTAAGCCCATCCCAGTATTTTCTACACCATTTGAAAAGATTGTTGTGGATTGTGTGGGCCCATTACCAAAGACTAAGAAGGGAAATCAATTCCTGCTCACAGTTATGGATACCAGTACACGTTATCCTGAGGCTTTTCCCCTTAAAAGCATCACTTCAAAAAACGTAATCAAACATCTTTTGCACTTTTTCACTTCAGTGGGCATTCCTAAAGAGATCCAATCCGATCAGGGCACCAGTTTTACGAGCAATCTTTTCAAACAGGTGATGAAAGACCTCAGTGTGGACCATTGTACATCTTCGGCTTACCACCCACAATCCCAAGGTTGCTTGGAACGGTTCCATCAAACTTTCAAATCAATGCTCAAAAAAATACTGTATAGAACACCAAAAGGAATGGGATGAAAGCATAGACTTGTTACTCTTTGCCATCAGGGAATGTCCCCAGGAGTCATTGGGTTTCTCCCCGTTCGAGTTACTATATGGGAGACAAATTAGGGGACCCCTTAAAATGGTAAAGGAGCAGTGGTTTGACACTCCATCTATTAAGCCCGCAACAGTTTCCCAATACATTGACACTTTAAGGGACAAATTAACTGAAGTCCGAACCATTGCTCAGTCAAACTAAAAAAAGTCCAAGAAAAAATGGTGAAGTCCCAACCTAAATTAGTTAAAAGATCATTTTCTCCAGGTGACAAAGTGTTACTCTTTCTACCCATTCCAGGCTCTCCCCTTAAAAGCAAGTTTACTGGTCCCTATATAGTTGCTAATAAACTATCTCCTCTCAACTATATAGTCCATACTCCTGATCGCAGAAAAGATTCACAACTTGTTCACATTAATCTCATGAAACTTTACCATTCCAGGCAGTCAGAGGAAGACATCCCAGAGGCTATAAGCCTACCTGTATTGCATACGGTTTTGTCAGGGCCGGAGACAGATGACATGGATCTATTGGAGAATTTAGACTTCCCTCTACCTAATGAGAACCCTGCTAACAGTCACATACTCAACAACTTGGATGAGTATTATTCTGCTCTGAATCCATCTCAAGCAAAAGATCTCGCTAAGTTATTATCAACATTTCCTAAAATCACATCAGACCTTCCAGGGTTTTGCAATATACTTAAACATGATATTAAGCTAATCTCGATGATGTACAACCCATTAGGCAATCAGCCTATCGACTAAATCCACAAAAAAAAAGAGATTATGAAAAGGAGGTAGATTTTTTGTTAAAACATAACTTAGTTGAGCCTAGTAATTCCCCTGGGCTTCACCTTGCCTTCTCATTCCAAAACCCGATGGCACTTTTCGTTTCTGTACCGATTATCGTAAAGTGAACCAGGTCACTGTCTCAGACTCCTACCCTTACCTTTTGATTGAAGATATAATAGACAGCATAGGCTGTGCCAAATTTATCAGTACGGTGGACTTATTGAAAGGATATTATCAAGGGGACTCACGGATAGGGCCAAAATAATCTCGGCATTTATAACTCCATTTGGTCTTTTTTCAATATTTGGTTATGGCGTTTGGCTTTTCTAATGCTCCGGCCACATTCCAGAGGGCCATCAACTTCCTAATTCAGACCTAGGTGGGACGTTCGCCTACCTGGATGACCGGTGGTGGTGTCGGACAGCTGGGACGAACATCTGGTGCGTTTGGAGATACTGTTTGCACGACTGCAAGAGACTGGATTCACCCATAAACCTGGCTAAATCTGCTTTTGGCCGGGCCTCAGTGAGACTACTCTACCTGGGACATATCGTTGGGCATGGTATGGTGAGACCCAAGGACGCAAACGTTAGAGCCATCTTGTCCTTCCCCACCCTGACGAGGAAGGAACCCATGCGCTTCCTGGGGATGTGCGGCTACTACCGTCGGTTCTGCAGTAACTTCTCCAGCGTGGCCGGACCCCTCACAGACCTTACCAGTTCTGCGGTCCCTTACATCTGGAACCAGAGGTGCGACCAGTCTTTCCACCGCCTCAAAGCCTTCCTTGCCTCCAGGCCTGTAGTCCACCCCCCTGACTACACCTCGCCCTTCCATCTGCAAATCGACGCTAGTGGTGTCGGAGTGGGGGCTGTGCTCCTACAACCCGACCCAACCACTGATGTTCTTCACCCTGTGGCATATTACTCCGCCAAGTTGAAAAAACATCAGACCAACTACTCGACCATAGAGAAGGAGGCCTTGGCTCTGGTTTTGGCAATAAAGAAGTTTGAATGTTACCTCCAGTCTTGCCCACAAACAACCCTAGTCTTCACAGACCATAACCCACTCACGTTCATCCAAACCAACAAGACCTCCAACCAGCGAATCCTCCGCTGGGCTCTCCTCACCCAGCCCTATAATCTACAAATGGGCGTAATTGATAACCGACGACCTTTATCCCGAGCTCCAGTGGAATGCAGCAGCTACTCCAGACACGAGATCACCTTCATGCCCGCGCCACGGAGGTCTTTGAGGGTAAATATGAACCCTCCAATCTAGCACTGCGAACCACGCCATCTATTGTCCTGATCTACCTACCCAGCACCACGAGCAACGCCATCTAGGGACGAGACACGAGTATGACTCGTCTTAGTTACCACTCCGGGGTTTCCCTTCTCCCTATCCTGGTTGTTGCGTCACCTCCTCAAAGTCTTCTTTGTCAGCTCCAATTCGAGGAGAGAGGACTTGGCTCTGGGAAGTGACCACAGGATCATCTATCCTCTAAACCTACGTGCAGTGACTACCTACCGTCTTCTACAATACTCAGCCTTACTCGTCAGCCATCTCAGCTCCTCACTTAAGTACTTGTATTTTGTATTAACTCCCCCACGTCCACTTGCTTCACGATTGTTTATGTTGTATTAATATGTATATACTGTTAATGTTTAGGTTAAGTTTGGTTAAGGGTAATTTATAAGCTGAATATTTTGTTAAGGGATTTATGGTACTCTATTATATACAACGAAAACTCGCATCCTTTGTCTACCCTTTTATAGTCCGATTGTCTGTTTTTTTTTTTTTTTTTGTTACCTGTTGGGATCTGGGTAGACGTATAACTATATTCTAAATCCCCAACTCGTAACACTACATACATACATACATACATACACTCCACTAGTCATGTAAGTAATCAGCTAATGCCAAATTCAGATATTAAAAGATTAACCTACAGGACTTCCCCATGCTTCCTCCCCGTCAGGCAGGTGTTACCGTCCCAGCGGCTCTTCCTTACCTGCACCTACAGTAGCACTTAATTAGTAAGGTGAGGCAGGTGAGGGGCTGGTAATTGATTGCTTATGTATTTCGACAAGGGTAGAGACTCTTTAGGTTGGTTCTCACGACACCTGGGGGGCGGCAGGTTGGTGAGGTGGGTGGTGAGGTGGGTGGTAAGATGGGTGATAGGGTGGTAAGGTGGGTGGTAGGGTGGTGAGGTGGGTGGTAAGGTGGGTGGTAAGGTGGGTGGTAGAGTGGTAAGGTGGGTGGTAGGGTAGTAAGGTCGGTGGAAGAGTAGTAAGGTGGGTGGTAGGGTGGTGAGGTGGGTGGTAGAGTGGTAAGGTGGGTTGGTAGGGGTAGTGGGTGGGTGGCGGTGGTAGGTGGTGGTGGTGGGTGGTGGTAAGGTGGGTGGTAGTGGTGAGGTGGGTGGTGTGGTAAGGTGGGTAGAGTGGTGAGGTGGGGTGGTGGTGTGGTGGTGGTGGGTGGGTGGTGGTGGTGGTGAGGTGGGTGGTGGGTGGTAGGGTGGTAGGTGGTAAGGTGGGTGGTAGGGGTGTAAGGTGGGTGGTGGTAGGGTGGTGGTGGGTGGTAGGGGTGGGGTGGTAGGGGGTGGGTGGAGGTGGGTGGGTGGTGTGGTGAGGTGGGTGGTAGAGTGGTAGTGGGGGTAAGGTGGGGTAGGGGTGGTGAGGTGGGTGTGGGTAGGTGGTGTAGGGTGGTGAGGTGGGTGGTAGAGTGGTAAGGTGGGTGGTGGTGGGTGGTAGGGGTGGTGGTGGGTGGTGGGTGGTGGGTGGGTGGGTGTGGTAAGGTGGGTGGTGGTGGGTGGGTGGTGGTGAGGTGGGTGGTGGTAGTGAGGTGGGTGGTAGAGGGTAAGGTGGGTGATGGTGAGGGTGGTAGAGTGGTAAGGTGGTAGGTGGGTGGTAGGGTGGTGAGGTGGGTGGTAGGGTGGTAAGGTGGTGGTAGAGTGGTAAGGTGGGTGGTAGGGGTAGTAAGGTGGGAGGTAGGGTAGTAAGGTGGGTGGTAGGGTGGTAAGGTGGGTGGTAAGGTGGGTGGTAGGGTGGTGAGGTGGATGGTAGAGTGGTAAGGTGGGTGGTAGAGTGGTGAGGTGGGTGGTAGGGTGGTAAGGTGAGTGGTAGAGTGGTAAGGTGGGTGGTAGAGTGGTGAGGGGTAGGGGTGGTATGGGGTGAGTGGTAGAGTGGTATGTGGGTAGGGTAGTAAGGGTGTGTGGGTGGGGAGGTGGATGGTAGGGGGGTGGGAGAGGGGCAGGGCAGGGAGGTGGGGTGGTTGGGTGGTGAGGTGGGTGGGGAGGGTGTGGGTGTAGTAAGGTGGGTAGGTGGTGGGTGGTAGAGTGGTGAGGTGGGTGGTAAGGTGGGTGGTAAGGTGGGTGGTAGGGTGGTAGGGTGGTAAGGTGGGTGGTAGAGTGGTAAGGTGGGTGGTAGGGTAGTAAGGTGGGTGGTAGGGTGGTAAGGTGGGTGTAATAGGCCCCTGTCTCATCAACAGAACGTATTATATAAATGAGTCAATACATCTGATATTATATTGAGATTCACCCCCTGTAACTTTCCACTGTCTATGAGTGAGACATGATATGGACACGTGAGCGGGCAACTTACCCAAGAGGGCGAGACCCATAGCTCAGCATTTCTGTAAGCACGCACTGCCATGCCCCTAAGCTTCAGTAGCTCACCTCAACTCATATCGTAAGGACGTGACCTAACGTTTATCATACATAAACGCCGTCCCTTTCTCATTCACTCCTAGACAGTGAGACTTACGGTTGATATACACTCAGGAATTATATCTACAACCTTTTATAATAAAACAAAGGAACTACCGTTTGGGTTTCGTTACTTAAAACCCAAATATAAATATATGTGAACGGACTGGTTAATTGGACAAGCAGCCGATTCATATAGGTGGCAAGCGGTGTGTACGGATTCTTCAAACTGGTAGTCGTATCATCCGTCTGTGTTTTGTGAAAAACAAGAAACCACACAGCAGTGACGCGTTACATAATCCGAGTGTTTAAAACTATATCCCGTATTGAGACGATATGTAGTGAGCGCTCCTTATCTCTGTCACATACAAATACGTGCAGAATTCTTAATATACATATATTACAGCCTGTTGGTGCATATCCAGATTGAGCCGGTTGAGATAGACTCCACTCAGCATTCCCTAGACATTACAGTGTTGCAGTGTTGAAAAACAGTTTCGTAGCCTGGTCTTCAATTGGTATTTCACTAACAGCTGGGCAGTATTGTTGTGTCGTCAGCGCGAATTACGAATTCCGGTGTCATCATACAGATCTCCATATATACGTGGAATGTGAAGAATTGGCACACCGTAGTTTCGCCAGCGACCCAGCACCAACCAGTGTGATAACCAATCATCAGCAGTTTTCTGATCGCCGGAGGTGGAATTCACCTAATTCAAGTGGACTCCTCTCTCACCAAAGCAGAAGCGTCTTCTCGTTGCCAAGGAAACCAGCAGCAGCGCACTCATCCTAGGAAGAGGCCCCGCCCACACTCCACCCACCACTCCACTCAGAACTTTTGAAGGATCACATTTTCTATACAGACGTACTACTCTGTATAAATAGGCATTTAAATTACATAGTTCTACACACATGAACACGTTCGAGAGATATCTTCACACCGATAGGTTCGTCGGATAGGATTATTTCAATGATAAAGTGTCGAATGTAAGATTAATGTATTGAAATCCTATAATTTACAGTAGTTTGTAAGTGTCTGTCTTCTTATTGATAGTTTAATAATTAACTACAATTCATATTCATTTGTCTTGTAAATGAGAGGCAAGTGATCTACTTACTGTTAAGTATTCATTGACCCAAGGGGGCTAATAGATAATTTCTAAGTTTCCCATGTCTAATGTAGATGAAATCGAACGCCTAGCGCAACTGTTTGCTGATAACCAACTCATCGATGATCAAGCCTAGACTGACATAGATTTTGAGTATGGAACACAGTTAAATGATTCGGTAGGAAGTAGAGAGAAAGTTATTGACGAATCATTTGACGACTTAAACCGTCGTACCCTACGGTCTGGTAATCACTATAGTACCTCACCTAAGTATACTAAAGCAGTTACCCCTGTTACAGGTGATAGTGTGTCTGTTGCTAAATCGGTAACAACATTATTAACCCAGCCTTCTGTTAAGAGTAAGAATACTAACTTGCTTAATACTAACACTACAATGGCGTT
>NW_024726653.1:0-17622 GCF_018991925.1 Homarus americanus | reverse complement strand
GTTATACTCGATCAGGGGACTTTGTTATACTCGATCAGGGGACTTTGTTATACTTGATTAGGGGACTTTGTTATTCTCGATCAGGGGACTTTGTTTTACTTGATCAGAGGACTTTGTTATACTCGACCAGGGGCCTTTGTTATGCTCGATTAGAAAACTTTGTTATACTCGACCAGGGGACTTTAATATACTCCACCAGGGACTTGTTATACTCGATCAGGGGATATGTTGTACTCGATCAGGGGACTTTGTTATACTCGGTTCAGGGGACTTTGTTATACTCGTCCATGGGGCTTTGTTATACTAGCATCAGAGGACTAGGTTATACTCGATGAGGGGACTTTGTCTTACTCGATCAGGGCCCTTTGTTATACTCGACCAGGGGACTTTGTTATAATCGATTAGGGGATTTTGTTATGCTCGATCTGGGGACTTTGTTAAACTGGGCCAGGAGACGTTGTTATACTCGATCAGGGGATATGTTATACTAGATCAGGGGACTTTGTTATACTGTAGCAGGGGACTTTGTTATACTCGATCTGGGGACTTTGTTATACTCGATTAGGAAACTTTGTTATACTCATCCAAGGGGTTTTGTTGTACTCGATCAGGGGACTTTGTTATACTCGATCAGGGGACTTTGTCTTACTCGATCATGGCCCTTTGCTATACTCGACAAGGGGACTTTGTTATAATCGATCAGGGGTCTTTGGTATGCTCGATCTAGGGACTTTGTTATTCTGGGCAAGGGGACTTTTTTATACTCGATCAGGGGACTTTGTTACACTGGTCCAGAGGACATTTTTATACTCGATTAGGGAACTTTGTTATACTCGATTAGGGGACTTTTGTTACACTCGATCAGGGGACTTTGTTACCTTTAATAAGGGCCTTTTATTATAATTGTATTTAGGGACTTTTGTTATACTCGATATGGGGTCTTGTTATACCTCGATAAGGGAATTTGCTTACCCGATAAGGACCTTGTTAGACTCCGAACAGGGACTTGTTATACTCGACCAGGGGGACTTTTGTTATACCTCGATTAGGGCGGCTTTTGTTATACCTCGATCAGGGGACTTCTTAAACCTCATGAGGGGCCTTTGTTATACTCCGGATCAGGGGCCTTTGTTATACCAGATCAGGGGACTTTGTTATACTCGATTAGAGGCCTTTTTGGACCTGGGATTAGGGACTTTGTTATACTCGAGCAGGGGCTTGCTTATACTCGATCAGGGACTTTGTGGTTATACCTGGATCAGGAGGCTTTTGTTATACTCTCGGTCAGGGATTTACTATACTCGACCAGGGGACTTTGTTACACCCGACCAGCTGGCTTTGTTATACCCGGGATTAGGGACTTTGTTATACTGTAGCAGGGGACTTTGTTATACTCGATCTGGGGACTTTGTTATACTCGATTAGGAAACTTTGTTATACTCATCCAAGGGGTTTTGTTGTACTCGATCAGGGGACTTTGTTATACTCGATCAGGGGACTTTGTCTTACTCGATCAGGGCCCTTTGCTATACTCGACACGGGGACTTTGTTATAATCGATCAGGGGTCTTTGGTATGCTCGATCTAGGAACTTTGTTATTCTGGGCAAGGGGACTTTTTTATACTCGATCAGGGGACTTTGTTACACTGGTCCAGAGGACATTTTTATACTCGATTAGGGGACTTTGTTATACTCAATTAGGGGACTTTTGTTACACTCGATCAGGGGACTTTGTTATACTCGACAAGTGGCCTTTATTATACTCGATTAGGGGACTTTGTTATACTCGATATGGGGACTTTGTTATACTCGATAAGGGGAATTTGTTATACTCGATAAGGGGACTTTGTTCGACTCGAACAGGGGACTTTGTTATACTCGACCAGGGGACTTTGTTATACTCGATTAGGCGGCTTTGTTATAGTCGATCAGTGGACTTTCTTAAACTCGATGAGGGGCCTTTGTTATACTCGATCAGGGGCCTTTGTTATACTAGATCAGGGGACTTTGTTATACTCGATTAGAGGCCTTTTTTGGACTCGATTAGGGGACTTTGTTATACTCGAGCAGGGGGCTTTGTTATACTCGATCAGGGGACTTTGTTATACTCGATCAGGAGGCTTTGTTATACTCGGTCAGGGGATTTTACTATACTCGACCAGGGGACTTTGTTATACTCGACCAGCGGGCTTTGTTATACTCGATTAGGGGACTTTGTTATAATCGATCAGGAGGCTTTGTTTTATTCGATCAGGGGACTTTGCTATACTCGACTAGGGGACTTTGTTATACTCGAACAGGGGGCTTTGTTATTCTCGACCAGAGAACTTTTTTATACTTGACCAATGAACTTTGTTATACTCCATGAGGGGCCTTTGTTATACTCGATTAGGGGACTTTGTTATACTCGATCAGGAGGCTTTGTTATACTCGATCAGGGGACTTTGTTATACTCGATCAGGGGACTTTGTTATACTCGATTAGGCGGCTTTGTTATACTCGATCAAGGGACTTTCTTAAACTCGATGAGGGGCCTTTGTTATACTCGATCAGGGGACTTTGTTATACTCGATTAGAGGCCTTTTTTGGACTCGATTAGGGGACTTTGTTATACTCGTCCAGGGGGCTTTGTTATACTAGCATCAGAGGACTTTGTTATACTCGATGAGGGGACTTTGTCTTACTCGATGAGGAACCTTTGTTATACTCGACCAGGGGACTTTGTTATACTCGATAAGGAGCCTTTGTTATACTAGATCAGGGGACTTTGTTATACTCGATTAGAGGCCTTTTTTGGACTCGATTAGGGGACTTTGTTATACTCGAGCAGGGGGCTTTGTTATACTCGATCAGGGGACTTTGTTATACTCGATCAGGAGGCTTTGTTATACTCGATCAGGGGACTTTGCTATACTCGACCAGGGACTTTGTTATACTAGTATAGAAGGCTTTTGTTATACTCCGGATTAGGGGACTCTACACTGATCAGGAGGTTTTGCTATATTCGATCAGGGACTTTGCTATACTCTGACCAGAAGACTTTGTTATACCTCGAACCGGGAATTCGTTATACTCGTAATTTCAGGACTTTAGCATTCCTGATTAGGGCGGCTTTGTTATACTCGGGATCAGGGGACTCCTCTTTATACTCCGATGAGGGCCTTTTTGGACCCGATGAGGGGCCTTTGTTATACCTGGTAAGGGACTTTGTTCCTACCCGACCAGGGAACTTTTTTATACCTTTGAGCAGGGGGCTTCGGTTAGGCTCCGGGATCAGGGGACTTGTTATACCTCGATCAGGAGGCTTTGTTATACTTGATCAGGAACTTTGCTTATACTCGACCAGGGGACTTTGTTATACAATTTAACCGGGGACTTTGTTATACCGACCAGGGACTTGTTATACTTGACCAGAGGACTTTGTTATATTCGATTAGGGGACTTTGTTATACTCGATGAGGGGACTTTGTTATACTCGAGCAGGGACTTTGTTATACTCGATCAGGGGACTTTTTTATGCTCGACCAGAGGACTTTGTTATATTTGATTAGGGGACTTTGTTATACTCGAACCAGGGGACTTTTTTATACTTGACCAATGGACTTTGTTCTACTCAATGAGGGGCCTTTGTTATACTCGATTAGGGGACTTTGTTATACACGACCAGAGGACTTTGATATACTCGATCAGGGGATATGTTATACTCGATCAGGGGACTTTGTTATACTCAACCAGAGGGCTTTGTTATACTCATTCAGGGGACTTTGTTATACTCGATTAGGGGCCTTTGTTATATTTGATGAGAGGGTTTTGTTATACTCGACCAGGGGACTTTGTTATACTCGATCAGGGGACTTTGTTATACTCGATCTGGGGATATGTTATACTCGATGAGGGGACTTTGTTATACTCGATCAGGGGACATTGTTATACTTGATTAGGGGACTTTGTTATACTCGATTAGGGGTCTTTGTTATACTTGATCAGAGGACTTTGTTATACTCGACGAGGGGCCTTTGTTATGCTCGATTAGAAAACTTTGTTATACTCGACCAGGGGACTTTGTTATACTCCACCAGGGCCTTTGTTATACTTGATCAGGGGATATGTTATACTCGATCAAGGGACTTTGTTATACTCGGTAGAGGGGACTTTGTTATACTCGTCCGTGGGGCATTGTTATACTAGGATCAAAGGACTTTGTTATACTCGATGAGGGGACTTTGTCTTACTCGATCAGGGCCCTTTGTTATACTCGACCAGGGGACTTTGTTATAATCGATTAGTGGACTTTGTTATGCTCGATCTGGGCACTTTGTTAAACTGGGCCAGGAGACGTTGTTATACTCCATCAGGGGATATGTTATTCTCGATCAGGAAACTTTGTTATACTCGTTCAGATGACTTTGTCTTACTCCATCGGGGCCCTTTGCTATACTCGACCGGGGGACTTTGTTATAATCGATCAGTGGACTTTGGTATGCTCGATCCAGGGACTTTATTATACTGGGCAAACGGACTTTTTTATATTCGATCAGGGGATATGTTATACTTGATCAGGGGACTTTGTTGTACTCAACCAGAGGACTTTGTTATACTCGATCAGGGGACTTTGTTATACTAAATCAGGGGACTCTGTTATACTCGATTTGGGGCCTTTGTTATACTCGATGAGGGGGGCTTTGTTATACTCGACCAGGGGACTTTGCTATACTCGACCAGGGGAATTTGTTATACTCGATGAGTTGCTTCGTTATACTCGACGAGGGGACTTTTTTATACTTGATCAGGGGACTTTGTCATTCTCGATCAGTGGACTTTCCTATATTTGACCAATGGACTTTGCTATACTCGATGAGGGGCCTTTGTTGAACTCGATCACTGGGCTTTGTTATACACGACCAGGGGACTTTGTTATACTCGTTCAGGGGTCTTTGATATACTCGACCAGAGGACTTTGTTATACTCGATCAGGGGATATGTTAAACTCGATCAGGGGACTTTGTTTTACTCGATTAGGGGACTTTGTTATACTTGATCATAGGACTTTGTTATACTCAACCAGGGGCCTTTGTTATACTCGATTAGAAAACTTTGTTATACTCGACCAGGGGACTTTGTTATACTCCACCAGGGACTTTTTTATACTCGATCAGGGGATATGTTTTACTCGATCAGGGGACTTTGTTATACTCGGTTCAGGGGACTTTGTTATACTCGTCCAGGGGGCTTTGTTATACTAGGATCAGGGGACTTTGTGATGCTCGATCAGGGGACTTTGTCTTACTCGATCAGGGCCCTTTTTTATACTCGACCAGGGGACTTTGTTATAATCGATTAGGGGACTTTGTTATGCTCGATCTGGGGACTTTGTTAAACTGGGCCAGGAGACGTTGTTATACTCTATCAGGGGATATGTTATACTTGATCAGGGGACTTTGTTATACTGGACCAGGGGACTTTGTTATACTCGATTAGGGGACTTTTTGTTACTCATTGAGGAACTTTTGTTATACTCGATCATGAGGGGCTGTTATACTCCATGAGGGGACTTTGCTATACTCGACCAGGGGACTTCGTTATACTCGAACAGGGGGCTTTGTTATTCTCGATTAGGGGACTTTGTTATACTCGATCAGGAGGCTTTGTCATACTCCATCAGGGGACTTTGCTATACTCGAAAAGGGGGCTTTGTTATACTCGATTAGGGGACTTTGTTATACTCGACCAGGGAACTTTTTTATACTTGACCAATGGAGTTTGTTATACTCGATGAGGGGCCTTTGTTATACAAGACCAGGGGACTTTGCTATAGTCAACCAGGGACTTTGTTATACTCGATTAAGGGACTTTGTTATACTCGACCAGGATCTTTGTTATACTCGATTAGGGGACTTTGTTATACTCGATTAGGGGACTTTGTTATACTCGATGAGGAGGCTTTGTTATACTCGACCAGGGGACTTTGCTATAGTCGACCAGGGGACTTTGTTATACTCGATTAGGGGAATTTGTTATACTCGACCAGACGACTTTGTTATACTCGTCTAGGGGGCTTTTTTATACTCGATCATGGGACTTTGTTATACTCGATCAGGGGACTTTGTCTTACTCGATCAGGGCCCTTTGCTATACTCGACCGGGGGGCTTTGTTATAAACGATCAGGGGACTTTGGTATGCTCGATCTAGGGACTTTATTATACTGGGCCAGGGAACTTTTTTATACTCGATCAGGGCACTTTGTTACACTGGACCAGGGGACATTTTTATACTCGATCAGGGGACTTTGTTATACTCGATCAGGGGACTTTTGTTACACTCGATCAGGGGCCTTTGTTATACTCTATTAGGGGACTTTGTTATACTCGATTAGTGGACTTTGTTATACTTGATCAGAAGACTTTGTTATACTCGATGAGGGGCCTTTGTTATACTCGATGAGGGGACTTTGCTATACTCGACCAGGGGACTTTGTTATACTCCACCAGGGACTTTTTTATACTCGATCAGGGGATATGTTTTACTCGATCAGGGGACTTTGTTATACTCGGTTCAGTGGACTTTGTTATACTCGTCCAGGGGGCTTTGTTATACTAGGAACAGGGGACTTTGTTATGCTCGATCAAGGGACTTTGTCTTACTCGATCGGGCCCCTTTGTTATACTCGACCAGGGACTTTGTTATAATCGATTAGGGGACTTTGTTATGCTCGATCTGGGGACTTTGTTAAACTGGTCCAGGAGACGTTGTTATACTCTATCAGGGGATATGTTATACTTGATCAGGGGACTTTGTTATACTGGACCAGGAGACTTTGTTATACTCGATTAGGGGACTTTGTTATACTCGATGAGGGAACTTTGTTATACTCGTCTAGGGGGCTTTGTTATACTCGATCAGGGGACTTTGCTATACTCGATCAGTGAACTTTGGTATGCTCGATCTAGGGACTTTGTTATACTGGGCCAGGAACTTTTTTATACTCGATCAGGAGACTTTGTTACACTGGACCAGGGGACATTTTTATACTCGATCAGGGGACTTTGTTATTCTTGATCAGGGGACTTTTGTTACACTCGATCAGGGGACTTTCTTATACTCCACCAGGGACTTTCTTATATTTGATCAGGGGATATGTAATACTCGATCAGGGGACTTTGTTATACACGATCAGGGGTCTTTGTTATACTCGTCCAGGGGGCTTTGTTATACTCGATCAGGGGACTTTGTTATACTCGATCAGGGGACTTTGTCTCATTCTTGGCAGGGCCTTTGTTATACTCGACCTGGGGACTTTGTTATAATCGATCAGGGGACTTTGTTACGCTCGATCTGGGGTTTTTGTTATACTGGGCCAGGCGACTTTGTAATTCTCGATCAGGGGATATGTTATACTCGATCAGGGGACTTTGTTATACTGGACCAGGGGACTTTATTATACTCGATCATAGGACTTTGTTATACTCGATCAGGGAACTTTGTTATACTCGTCCAGGGGGCTTTGTTATACTCGATTAGGGGACTTTGTTATACTCGATCAGGGGACTTTGTCTTACTCGATCAGGGCCCTTTGCTATTCTCGACCAGGGGACTTTGTTATAATCGATCAGGGGATATTGTTATGCTCGATCTGGGACTTTGTTATACTCGATCAGTGGACTTTCCTATATTTAACCAATGGACTTTGCTAAACTCGATGAGGGGCCTTGGTTATACTCGATCAGGGGACTTTGTTATACTCGACCAGGGGACTTTGTTATACTCGATCAGTGGACTTTTTTATACTCGGCCAGAGGACTTTGTTATACTCGATCAGAGGATATGTTATACTCGATCAGGCGACTTTGTTAAACTCGATCAGGGGACTTTGTTATACTTGATTAGGGAACTTTGTTATACTCGATCAGGGACTTTGTTACACTGAACCAGGGGACATTTTTATGCTCGATTAGGGGACTTTGTTATTCTCGATCAGGGGACTTTTGTTACACTAGATCAGGGAACTTTGTTATACTCGACCAGGGGCCTTTGTTATACTCGATTAGGGGACTTTGCTATACTCGATAAGGGGACTTTGTTATACTCGATAAGGGGAATTTGTTATATTCGATAAGGGGACTTTGTTAGTCTCGAACAGGGGACTTTGTTATACTCGATCAGGGGACTTTGTTATACTCGATCAGGAGGCTTTGTTATACTCGATGATGGGACTTTGCTATACTCGACCAGGGGACTTCGTTATACTCGAACAGGGGGCTTTGTTATACTCGATTAGGGGACTTTGTTATACTCGATGAGGAGGCTTTGTCATACTCCATCATGGGACTTTGCTATACTCGAAAAGGGGACTTTGTTATACTCGATTAGGGGACTTTGTTATAACTCGACCAGGGAACTTTTTTTATACTTGACCAATGGAGTTTGTTATACTCGATGAGGGGCCTTTGTTATACTCGACCAGGGGACTTTGCTATAGTCGACCAGGGGACTTTGTTATACTCGATTAAGGGACTTTGTTATACTCGACCAGGGTCTTTGTTATACTCGATTAGGGGACTTTGTTATACTTGATTAGGGAACTTTGTTATACTCGATGAGGAGGCATTGTTATACTCGACCAGGGGACTTTGCTATAGTCGACCAGGGGTCTTTGTTATACTCGATTAGGGGACTTTGTTATACTCGACCAGACGACTATGTTATACTCGTCTAGGGGGCTTTTTTATACTCGATCATGGGACTTTGTTATACTCGATCAGGGGACTTTGTCTTACTCGATCAGGGCCCTTTGCTCTACTCGACCGGGGGACTTTGTTATAAACGATCAGGGGACTTTGGTATGCTCGATCTAGGGACTTTATTATACTGGGCCAGGGAACTTTTTTATACTCGATCAGGGCACTTTGTTACACTGGACCAGGGGACATTTTTATACTCGATCAGGGGACTTTGTTATACTCGATCAGGAGACTTTTGCTACACTCGATCAGGGGACTTTGTTATAATCGACCAGGGGCCTTTGTTATACTCTATTAGGGGACTTTGTTATACTCGATAAGGGGACTTTTTTATCCTTGACCAATGGACTTTGTTATACTCGATGAGGGGCCTTTGTTATACTCGATGAGGGGACTTTACTATACTCGACAAGGGGACTTTGTTATACTCGATCAGGGGACTTTTTTATACTCGACCAGAGGACTTTGTTATACACAATCAGGGAATATGTTATACTTGATCAAGGGACTTTGTTATACTCAACTAGGGGACTTTGTTATACTCGATCAGGGGACTTTGTTATACTCTAAAGGGGACTTTGTTATACTCGATCAGGGGACTTTGTTATACTCGATTAGTGGCCTTTGTTATACTCGATGAGGGGGCTTTGTTATACTCGACCAGGGGACTTGCTATAATCGACCAGGGGACTTTTTTATACTCGATCAGGGGACTTTGTTACACTGGACCAGGGGACATTTTTATACTTGATTAGGGGACTTTGTTTTACTCGATCAGGGGAGTTTTGTTATACTTGATCAGGGGACTTTTGTTACACTCGATCAAGGGACTTTGTTATACTCGACCAGGGGACATTGCTATACTCGACCAGGGGACTTTTTTATACATGATCAGGGGACTTTGTCATACTCGATCTGTGGACATTCCTATATTTGACCAATGGACTTTGTTATATTCTATGAGGGGCCTTTGTTATACTCGAACAGGGGACTTTGCTATACTCGACCAGGGGACTTTGTTATACTCGACTAAGCGGCTTTGTTATACTCGATCAGGGGACTTTCTTATACTCGATGTGGAGGCTTTGTTATACTCCTTCAGTGGACTTTGCTACACTCGACCAGGGGACTTTGTTATACTCGAGTAGGCGGCTTTATCATACTCGATTAGGGGACTTTGTTATACTCGATCAGGGGATTTTGTCTTACTCGATCAGGGCCTTTTTTATACTCGAGGGGACTTTGTTATACTGGGCCATGAGACTTTGTAATACTCGATCAGGGAACGTTGTTATACTCGCCCAGGGGGCTTTGTTATACTCGATTAGGGGACTGTGTTATACTCGATCAGGGGACTTTGTCTTACTCGATCAGTCCCTTTGCTATACTCGACCAGGGAACTTTTTAAAATCGATCAGGGGACTTTGTTATGCGCGATCTGGGACTTTGTTATACTCGATCAGTGGACTTTCCTATATTTGACCAATGGACTTTGTTATACTCGATCAAGGGACTTTGTTATACTCGACCAGGGGACTTTGTTATAATCGATTAGGGGACTTTGTTATGCTCGATGGGGACTTTGTCTTACTCGATCAGGGCCCTTTGTTATACTCGAATAGGGGACTTTGTTGTAATCGATTAGGGGACATTGTTATGCTCGATCTGGGGACTTTGTTATAATCGATCAGGGGGCTTTGTTATACTCGACGAGGGGACTTTTTTATACTTGATCAGGGGACTTTGTCATACTCGATAAGTGGACTTTTCTCTATTTGACCAATGGACTTTGCTATACTCGATTAGGGGCCTTTGTTATACTCGATCACTGGACTTTGTTATACACGACCAGGGGACTTTGTTATACTTGTTCAGGGGTCTTTGTTATACTCGATCAGGGGATATGTTATACTCGATCAGGGGACTTTGTTTTACTCGATTAGGGGACTTTGTTATACTTGATCAGAGGACTTTGTTATACTCAACCAGGGTCCTTTGTTATACTCGATTAGAAAACTTTGTTATACTCGACCAGGGGACTTTGTTATACTCCACCAGGGACTTTTTATACTCGATCAGGGGATATGTTTTACTCGATCAGGGGACTTTGTTATACTCTTTTCAGGGGACTTTGTGATGCTCGATCAGGGGACTTTGTCTTACTCAATCAGGGGCCTTTGTTATACTCGACCAGGGGACTTTGTTATAATCGATTAGGGGACTTTGTTACGCTCGATCTGGTGACTTTGTTAAACTGGGCCAGGAGACGTTGTTATACTCTATCAGGGGATATGTTATACTTGATCAGGGGACTTTGTTATACTGGACCAGGGGCTTTATTATACTCGATTAGGGAACTTTTTTATACTTGATGTGGGAACTTTGTTATACTCGTTTAGGGGGCTTTGTTATACTCGATCAGGGGACTTTGTTATACTCGATCAGGGAACTTTGGTATGCTCGATCTAGGGACTTTGTTATACTGGGCCAGGGAACTTTTTTATACTCGATCAGGGTACTTTGTTACACTGGACCAGGGGACATTTTTATACTCGATCAGGGGACTTTGTTATACTTGATCAGGGGACTTTTGTTACACTCGATCAGGGGACTTTGTTATACTCGACCAGGGGCCTTTGTTATACTCGATCAGGAGACTTTGTTATACTCGATTAGTGGCCTTTGTGATACTCGATCAGGGGACTTTGTTATACTCCACCAGGGACTTTGTTATATTCGATCAGGGGATATGTAATACTCGATCAGGGGACTTTGTTATACACGATCAGGGGTTGTTGTTATACTCGTCCAGGGAGCTTTGTTATACTCGATCAGGGGACTTTGTTATACTCGATCAGGGGACTTTGTCTCATTCGATCAGGGCCTTTGTTATACTCGACCTGGGGACTTTGTTATAGTCGATTAGGGGACTTTGTTACGCTCGATCTGGGGACTTTGTTATACTGGGCCAGGAGACTTTGTAATACACGATCAGGGGATATGTTATACTCGATCAGGGGACTTTGTTATACTGGACCAGGGGACTTTGTTATACTCGATCATGGGACTTTGTTAAACTCGATCAGGGAACTTTGTTATACTCGTCCAGGGGGCTTTGTTATACTCGATTAGGGGACTTTGTTATACTCGATCAGGGGACTTTGTTATACTTGATTAGGGGCCTTTTTTAGACTCGATGAGGGTCCTTTGTAATACTCGATGAGGAGACTTTGTTATACTCGATCAGAGGACTTTCTTATACTCGTGCAGGGGGCTTTGTTATATTCGATCAGGGGACTTTGTTATACTCGATCAGAAGGCTTTGTTATACTTGATCATGGGACTTTGCTATACTCGACCAGGGGACTTTGTTATACACGATGAGGGGACTTTGTTATACTCGACCAGGGGACTTTTTATACTTGACCAATGGACTTTCTTATACTCGATGAAGGCCCTTTGTTATAGTCGATCAGGGGCATTTGTTATACTCGAGCAGGGGACTTTGTTATACTCGATTAGGGGACTTTTTTATACTCGACCAGATAACTTTGTTATACACTATCAGGGGATATGTTATACTCGATCACGGGACTTTGTTATACTCAACCGGAGGACTTTGTTATACTCGATCAGGGGACTTTGTTATACTCAATCAGGGGACTTTGTTATACTCGATTAGGGGCCTTTGTTATACTTGATGAGGGGTTTTTGTTATACTCGACCAGGGGACTTTGTTATACTCGATCAGGGGACTTTGTTATACTCGACCAGGGAACTTTTTTATACTTGATCAGGGGACTTTGTCATTAATCGATCAGTGGACTTTCCTATATTTGACCGATGGATATTGCTATACTCGTTGAGGGGACTTTGTTATACTCGACCAGGGGACTTTGTTATACTCGATGAGGGGATATGTTATACTCGATCAGGGGACTTTGTTATACTCGATCAGGGGACTTTGTTATACTTGATTAGGGGACTTTGTTATTCTCGATCAGGGGACTTTGTTATACTTGATCAGAGGACTTTGTTATACTCGACCAGGGGCCTTTGTTATGCTCGATTAGAAAACTTTGTTATACTCGACCAGGGGACTTTAATATACTCCACCAGGGACTTGTTATACTCGATCAGGGGATATGTTGTACTCGATCAGGGGACTTTGTTATACTCGATTCAGGGGACTTTGTTATACTCGTCCAAGGGGCTTTGTTATACTAGCATCAGAGGACTAGGTTATACTCGATGAGGGGACTTTGTCTTACTCGATCAGGGCCCTTTGTTATACTCGACCAGGGGACTTTGTTATAATCGATTAGGGGACTTTGTTATACTCGATCTGGGGACTTTGTTAAACTGGGCCAAGAGACGTTGTTATACTCGATCAGGGGATATGTTATACTCGATCAGGGGACTTTGTTATACTGTAGCAGGGGACTTTGTTATACTCGATCTGGGGACTTTGTTATACTCGATTAGGAAACTTTGTTATACTCACCCAAGGGGTTTTGTTATACTCGATCAGGGGACTTTGTTATACTCGATCAGGGGACTTTGTCTTACTCGATCAGGGCCCTTTGCTATACTCGACAAGGGGACTTTGTTATAATCGATCAGGGGTCTTTGGTATGCTCGATCTAGGGACTTTGTTATTCTGGGCAAGGGGACTTTTTTATACTCGATCAGGGGACTTTGTTACACTGGTCCAGAGGACATTTTTATACTCGATTAGGGGACTTTGTTATACTCGATTAGGGGACTTTTGTTACACTCGATCAGGGGACTTTGTTATACTCGACCAGGGGCCTTTGTTATACTAGATCAGGGGACTTTGTTATACTCGATATAAGACTTTGTTGCTCGATAAAATTTGTTATACTCGATAAGGACTGTTAGACTCAAACAGGGACTTTGTTATACTCGACCAGGGCTTTGTATACTCCGATTTTGCCTCGACTAGGGACTTGTTGCTCCTCTATCAGGGATATGTTATACTCGATCACGGGACTTTGTTATACTCAACCAGGACATTGCTCTCGATCAAGGGACTTTGTTATACTCAATCAGGGGACTTTGTTGTTATACTCGAGGGCCTTTATTATCTCGATTAGGGGACTTTGTTATACTCGATATGGGGACTTTGTTATACTCGATAAGGGGAATTTGTTTTACTCGATAAGGGGACTTTGTTAGACTCGAACAGGGGACTTTGTTATACTCGACCAGGGGACTTTGTTATACTCGATTAGACGGCTTTGTTATACTCGATCAGGGGACTTTCTTAAACTCGATGAGGGGCCTTTGTTATACTCGATCAGGGGCCTTTGTTATACTAGATCAGGGGACTTTGTTATACTCGATTAGAGGCCTTTTTTGGACTCGATTAGGGGACTTTGTTATACTCGAGCAGGGGGCTTTGTTATACTCGACCAGGGGACTTTGTTATACTCGACCAGCGGGCTTTGTTATACTCGATTAGGGGACTTTGTTATAATCGATCAGGAGGCTTTGTTTTATTCGATCAGGGGACTTTGCTATACTCGACTAGGGGACTTTGTTATACTCGAACAGGGGGCTTTGTTATTCTCGACCAGAGAACTTTTTTATACTTGACCAATGAACTTTGTTATACTCCATGAGGGGCCTTTGTTATACTCGATTAGGGGAATTTGTTATACTCGATCAGGAGGCTTTGTTATACTCGATGAGGGAACTTTGTTATACTCGATCAGGGGACTTTGTTATACTCGATTAGTCGGCTTTGTTATACTCGATCAGGGGACTTTCTTAAACTCGATGAGGGGCCTTTGTTATACTCGATGAGGGGCCTTTGTTATACTAGATCAGGGGACTTTGTTATACTCGATTAGAGGCCTTTTTTGGACTCGATTAGGGGACTTTGTTATACTCGTCCAGGGGGGTTTGTTATGCTAGCATCAGAGGACTTTGTTATACTCGATGAGGGGACTTTGTCTTACTCGATGAGGAACCTTTGTTATACTCGACCAGGGGACTTTGTTATACTCGATAAGGAGCCTCTGTTATACTAGATCAGGGGACTTTGTTATACTCGATTAGAGGCCTTTTTTGGACTCGATTAGGGGACTTTGTTATACTCGAGCAGGGGGCTTTGTTATACTCGATCAGGGGACTTTGTTATACTCGATCAGGAGGCTTTGTTATACTCCATCAGGGGACTTTGCTATACTCGAAAAGGGGACTTTGTTATACTCGATTAGGGGACTTTGTTATACTCGACCGGGGAACTTTTTTATACTTGACCAATGGAGTTTGTTATACTCGATGAGGGGCCTTTGTTATACTCGACCAGGAGACTTTGCTATAGTCGACCAGGGGACTTTGTTATACTCGATTAAGGGACTTTGTTATACTCGACCAGGGTCTTTGTTATACTCGATTAGGGGACTTTGTTATACTTGATTAGGGGACTTTGTTATACTCGATGAGGAGGCATTGTTATACTCTTCCAGGGGACTTTGCTATAGTCGACCAGGGGTCTTTGTTATACTCGATTAGGGGACTTTGTTATACTCGACCAGACGACTTTGTTATACTCGTCTAGGGGCTTTTTTATACTCGATCATGGGACTTTGTTATACTCGATCAGGGGACTTTGTCTTACTCGATCAGGGCCCTTTGCTCTACTCGACCGGGGGACTTTGTTATAAACGATCAGGGGACTTTGGTATGCTCGATCTAGGGACTTTATTATACTGGGCCAGGGAACTTTTATACTCGATCAGGGCACTTTGTTACACTGGACCAGGGGACATTTTTATACTCGATCAGGGGACTTTGTTATACTCGATCAGGAGACTTTTGTTACACTCGATCAGGGGACTTTGTTATACTCGACCAGGGGCCTTTGTTATACTCTATTAGGGGACTTTGTTATACACGATAAGGGGACTTTTTTATCCTTGACCAATGGACTTTGTTATACTCGATGAGGGGCCTTTGTTATACTCGACAAGGGGACTTTGTTATACTCGATCAGGGGACTTTTTTATACTCGACCAGAGGACTTTGTTATACACAATCAGGGAATATGTTATACTTGATCAAGGGACTTTGTTATACTCAACTAGGGGACTTTGTTATACTCGATCAGGGGACTTTGTTATACTCTAAAGGGGACTTTGTTATACTCGATCAGGGGACTTTGTTATACTCGATTAGTGGCCTTTGTTATACTCGATGAGGGGGCTTTGTTATACTCGACCAGGGGACTTGCTATAATCGACCAGGGGACTTTTTTATACTCGATCAGGGGACTTTGTTACACTGGACCAGGGGAAATTTTTATACTTGATTAGGGGACTTTGTTTACTCGATCAGGGGAGTTTTGTTATACTTGATCAGGGGACTTTTGTTACACTCGATCAAGGGACTTTGTTATACTCGACCAGGGGCCTTTGTCATATTCGACCAGAGGACTTTGTTATACTCGATCAGAGGATATGTTATACTCGATCAGGGGGCTTTGTTATACCTGATCAGGGGACTTTGTCATACTCGATCTGTGGACTTTCCTATATTTGACCAATGGACTTTGTTATACTCTATGAGGGGCCTTTGTTATACTTGATCAGGGGACATTGTTATACTTGATTAGGGGAAATTGTTATTCTCGATCAGGGGGCTTTGTTACACTGGACCAAGGGACATTTTTATACTTGATTAGGGGACTTTGTTTTACTAGATCAGGGGAGTTTTGTTATACTTGATCAGGGGACTTTTGTTACACTCGATCAAGGGACTTAGTTATACTCGACCAGGGGACATTGCTATACTCGACCAGGGGACTTTTTTATACTTGATCAGGGGACTTTGTCATACTCGATCTGTGGACATTCCTATATTTGACCAATGGACTTTGTTATATTCTATGAGGGGCCTTTGTTATACTTGATCAGGGGACTTTGTCATACTTGATTAGGGGACTTTGTTATACTCGATCAGGGGACTTTGTTACACTAGACCAGGGGATATTTTTATACTTGATTATGGGACTTTGTTATTCTCGATCAGGGGACTTTTGTTACACTCGATCAGGGAACTTTGTTATACTCGACCAGGGACCTTTCTTATACTCGATTAGGGGACTTTGTTATACTCGATAAGGGGACTTTGTTATATTCGATAAGGGGAATTTGTTATACTCGATAAGGGGACTTTGTTAGACTCGAACAGGGGACTTTGCTATACTCGACCAGGGGACTTTGTTATACTCGATTAAGCGGCTTTGTTATACTCGATCAGGGGACTTTCTTATACTCGATGTGGAGGCTTTGTTATACTCCTTCAGTGGACTTTGCTACACTCGACCAGGGGACTTTGTTATACTCGAGTAGGCGGCTTTATCATACTCGATTAGGGGACTTTGTTATACTCGATCAGGGGATTTTGTCTTACTCGATCAGGGCCTTTTTTATACTCAAGGGGACTTTGTTATACTGGGCCATGAGACTTTGTAATACTCGATCAGGGAACGTTGTTATACCCGCCCAGGGGGCTTTGTTATACTCGATTAGGGGACTGTGTTATACTCGATCAGGGGACTTTGTCTTACTCGATCAGTCCCTTTGTTATACTCGCCCAGGGGACTTTGTTATAATCGATTAGGGGACTTTGTTATGCTCGATCTGGGGACTTTGTTAAACTGGGCCAGGAGACGTTGTTATACTCGATCAGGGGATATGTTATACTCGAACAGGGGACTTTGTTATACTGGCCCAGGGGAATTTGTTATACTCGATCAGGGGACTTTGTTATACTCGATCAGGGAATTTTGTTATACTCATCAAGGGGGCTTTGTTTTACTCTATCAGGGGACTTTGTTATACTCGATCAGGG
>NW_024726652.1:0-22138 GCF_018991925.1 Homarus americanus | reverse complement strand
AATATAGCAAGTGCACTGGCGAAGCTCAACTCACTGAAATAGAGATCTACCACACTATCTCTTATGAAAATTAAGAGTAAGGAATACTGGGGCACATTTCATTTAAAAATGACCCAATTTTTCTTTGATTTACAACTCTGTTTTTAATCTCTACGATATTCATTAATACTACATGTTACTAATATTAAGATGTGTGATTAGATAAACATAAGGGTTTTACATAATATAGCAAGGTAAGTATGTTACCATAGCCTATATTGGTCACTCACTGGCAAGTAGGAAGCAGCAGCTATGTAGCTCCTTCAATTACTGTTATCAGCTGTAGTAGAAGCGTAAATATAGGATAGTGTGAGGTTTACGTAACTATTCCTAATAATTCATATAAGAACTCACCGGGATTTGCCATAATGACCCACCACTGAAAAAAACAAATATATATATATATATCTAAATATATATATATATATATATATATCTTGATAAAATCATTGTGGATTTACATGAAATATATATATATATATATATATATATATATATATATATATATATATATATATATATATATATATATATATATATATATATATATATATACAGTATATATATATATATATATACAGTGAAACAAAAAACAAGTATTTTTCTTCTCAATCAAAGTTATAACTATTAATAAGAGGTGACATCTTTCTTGGTCCATACATTGAGTTTTACCAATCATTCGCCTCCAATTATAATTCTGATAATTAATTTACAAGAAAAAAATTAGTCTTGTTTATAATTATAGTAGGCATGAAGTGTATAATTTACATT
Organism: Homarus americanus; assembly: GCF_018991925.1. Taxonomy (NCBI): domain Eukaryota; kingdom Metazoa; phylum Arthropoda; class Malacostraca; order Decapoda; family Nephropidae; genus Homarus; species Homarus americanus. The sequence goes on along the minus strand of NW_024726652.1, from coordinate 21,328 downwards.
TGTATAAGTCTAGATCGATACACAGTTCATACCCGGATATTTGATCAGGTTAGGTTAGGTTGATTTTTTTTACGTTACATTAGGTCAGAGTGAAGCGCCCAGGAAAGAAGCTCTAAACAGGGTGGAGTGAATCACTCATTGTGTGCCCGTTCTTGTGTTTAGTATACAGAGGGAGTGTGAGCACAAAGACGGGGAGGTGAAGGCACTAGGAGAGGACAAATCTAAGCTACAGTCAACCATCCGGGGGCTGGAGCGCGAGCTGGCCGCCCTCAGGAGAGAGGTCAACCACCGGGACGACATCATCCGTGATAGAGTGAGGCTACCTTCTGTCTTTTTGCATCACCTGCCCATGGCTCCTTGTTTGAGATTATTATTCGTATTTTCACAATATATTTAAGCTTCTTTTCGAGTTGAATTTATCTCATCACAAACTGTAAAGTAACTAAATAAGACAAATATGTAACATGCTGTTAAAATCCCTCCCACTTTAATATCTCCAACACCTGTGATACATAACATTCTTTCGTTTTCTTTATAGCCTAGCACCACGGAGTGGGTCAATGGTTGAATAAACTAAAAATATCAGCATCAAACTTATTTTATTAACGTAATGATTCTAGCATAGGGATTAGGGAAGTCACTTCAAACATGCCATATTTGGTATTTCAGTCAATGTTTAAAGGATATGTCTAAAGGACAAACACCTTTTATGACTGGGGCTATGTACAGTCTCGTTCAAGATTCTTCGAACATTGCTGGAGACAGCTGGCAACTCAAGGCCGTGTGTTTTATAGTACGTCATAAAAATGATGACTAAATGTAAAAGTGATCAGTGATTGGTTACTTACTTCCCCGTTGCTTAATTTACTGGTTGGGCTTTGCCAAGAGGACCAGACCATCTGTTGTTTGAAAGAGTCTTGCCATCCAGCTCCTGGATCAGATGTCTGAGTGGCAACTCGTTGGTGTGGAGGTCACAAACAATCCAGACCAGCTTCCTCCCAATCTTCCGCTCTATCCACTGTATGACCCCCTCTTGCCACCCTGTGTTCGTGTTGGTGCTGTCCCCTCCAATGGCCTGCAGGGTCTGGTCTACGTTCCTCTCTCTGAGCCAGTTCACAATGTTATCTGCCACTATCTCAGCTGGTTTCCTGATGTCATCTTTCTCTGGAGTGAAATGCCACAAATACTTCCCTCCCTGGTTCACTGCAGCAGGAGTAGTGTTCCTCCTTCACCATGGCAGGGAACAACTTGTCAGAATCTCCAACTTTCATGAACACTTTAGTGTCATCCCTTCTCCCATCAAAGAACAAACAATTGATTCCATTTTCTCTTATCCCCTTATCAAACTCCTCTTCTAGGTTACTGACAAGTTTTCCTGAGCTCTCCTTACTTTGTTATGATCTATCACCAGGTGAACATCATCAGGTGTTATCAAACCACCGTCAGTCCAGGCAGCTGTTGCTATCTCTGCAGTTTCTCTGAGACCAGTGTGGTGTCGCATGCTGGCCAGAGCTATGCTCGGGATATCTTTCCTATTTCGAATCTTATGCCTGGAAGGTTTGGGGATCATTATTTTCTGGGTTAGGGACAAAGTCACCATTCTCCTGGTCAGCACTCGGATCAGCCATGGGGAAGTCATTAAACTCTGAATCAGCTTGACTCCAATCATCGGCCTTTTTTACCTCACCCTGGGCCTTCTCAAGTCTCTTTTCCTCGGCAACTCTTCTCCTCTTCTGTCTCTCTGTGGCAGCCTCCTGTCTCTTGGACTCTGGAATATCTTGGCTAGAAATCATGAGAGCCCCTATACTGCCAGTCTTCTCTCTCTGTGCTTTGACAAATGCCAGTTCGATCACAGGAATCTTCAGTTCACTCTTGCAAATACAGGAGATGTGGGCGTCGGATTTACAGTCACGATCGCATCCAAACTCAGGACAGAACAATTGGGCCTTGCAAATAATTATGTCAAATAACTGGTCAGTTGCTTGTAAGCTGTCATAACAAGTTTTCTCTCCCAAGAGATATCTCTTGCCTTTTCCCCAACAGCTAGCAGTCTCTCACTAATGCCTGTTGTTATGACTGGAGGCTTGAACTGAGCGTTAGCCAGAGTGTACTGTGCCAAGACAGCTTTGGTCATATCACTGGCAATGTCTTTGTTTGTGTAAGTTCTTGGTTCTTTTCACTGATTTGCCTGATTAAACACCATGTCTCAAAGCATCTCTCAATGTAGGCAACTCCGACTTCAGGAGCTCTCCCCAGACCCAAGATAGTGACTGAGATGGCTGGATTTTGGTTCCTCGTCCTGACACAAGCAGCCATCGCAAATATTATCAACTTATAAATGCATCAGAATCTGAAACAGAAAAAAATATTGTTAGTTGGGTTGTTAAAGAATGAAGTCAGAAAGCAATGTTCACTATTTAATTGTAATGCACTAATGCACGCTAAAATTTACCTAGCAAAAGGTTGCAAAATATTGAAACTGAAATTATTTTCTGTTTATATACACTAAAATCTACCAAAAAAGTGATGGGCCATTAGTTTTAGCTGATCTTCCCTCCTATGACACACCCTACTGTGTAGTTCAGAAGATAGTCTCTAGCGGTCCAGTGAGCTAACAAGTCAGGGAGCTAATAAGTCCTACATTAGACCACGAAACACGTAAGCTTTTATATGGTTTAACACCGTACTCTACTCAAATTTATCATATGTAGTTGTTAATAGTGAAGGAACGTACGACTGAATTAATTATATTTTACATAACATATGTAATTTGTACTCTGCAGGTTTTGACCGAATAAAGAACAATCGAGTCTTCCGTGCAAGGGTCTAATTATCCCACAGTCGCTCATCGGGCGGTTACAATGATACTGTACTCTTATAATAATTATTTGTATAATGTTATGATTTGTTTGACTTAAATCATCCTGTATACATACTGCACAAGTGAGGATATTAGAAGAGGACTGCTTTCTTTACATTTATTATACAATTTGACATATATTCATGAAAATTATATTAATTTCAGTTAACAGAAAAAATAATATCTATGTGCATTCAGTATGTAACGTTGATTACAGTACATAGGAATATAATTTCTGACACATTAATATTTAGTCCAGCCACCTTCATTCTCGATTACTTGCTTCAGTCTGTGGGGAACGGAGGTGACGTGATTGTGAATCAGTTGCGGTTTCCGCCTCAGCACCTCCCACTCACGGTGTGTATGCTCCTGTAGCTGCACCCTGGTTTTCTCTTCAAGTGGCTCCCACACGTTCATAATAGTGGCCCAAATGTTTTCTATAGGGTTCATGCCACAACCTTTACTTGGCCAGTCTAAGACTTACAAATTTCGTTGTTCTGCATACCACCGCGTTACAATCCGTGCAACATGGATAGTACACCCATCGTGCATGAAAATGATGTTTTCGGGAAACAGTATTTCTAAATACTGTTCTGCTGTGAATCTCCTATGTCAGTCAGCTCTCCAACTCTGTGCAAATATATCCCCAAACATTGCAAGTCACATGACCACTCCTTGCTCCCTCATAAATATCGGGTCTAGCATATCGGGTGTTGTTCCTCCTCCAGCAAGGCAACCTTCCGTGAGAGGTAGATGAGAAAGTTTTTTCGTCAGTGAATATTTCTCTTCCCCAGAAATCTAGGTCTTCTTCAGCATACCGTCGAGCAAACTGTAACCTGCCCCCGCAATGTCGCTCATTTAACCTCTCCTTGGTGGCGGGAGTTCTTTGGTGAATGCCTCCTTCGTGAAGTCTTCGCTTGATTGTTAAAAGGGAAATATTTAATTGGAGATCCTCTCTCATTGAAACTGAAGTCTTGAAGGGGTTGACCTCAGCGAAATTCTGGATGGCTTCAACCTGTGCAGGTGTTGTTCTGCGCGGCATTCCCGTCCTGTGGTGGTCCTTTAAACTTCCCTCCTCTTCCCATCGATTAATCCAATAATTAATATACCGTTGACCAAGAAATACCCAATTCTCGTGCAATTTCAGTGGGTGAAAACCCAGCCTCTTTCATGCCGATTATTCTTCCACGTTCAGTGATTTTATGTGTGTGGTATTCCATGTTGGTAGGGTCCTTCTACAATTGAGGGAGTGGAAGGGTAGTCAGCACGGACAACACCTCTGTCTCCCTCACCTTCCCGCCAATAACGTCAGCGTTATATTTATATTTTATTAGGCATTTATAAAAACTAATCGATGAATAAATAAATAAATAAGATAAAAAATTATAATACATCATACACATTTTTGAAAATATAGAATAAAATAAATTGTTAATAGACACCAGACTAAAAGTGACGTCATCTACACAAGTCCGAAACAAGGATTTAGGGGGGGGGGGGGGCTGTTGCTAATAGTCACTCAACGAAAGAAATACCATTTGCTGTTCACAATATTCCGAGTCTTGGAATGACTATGATATTGCTAGATAAAAGCTTGTAAAAGTATTATGCATATGCTGCTGCACTAATTCACACCATCAGACGGATGGTTCGGAAGAAAAATTACCATCACCTTCATTTAAACAACATCATTATTAAACACATACACACAAGATATTGGAAGCATAATGTGTTGTCTAATGGTAGACCCTGCTGCCATATGGCATCACAGAAATTGTGACCAAGTCCCAGGTTGCTGCTCTGATTTTCTGTCTCATTTCCACACAATTGCAGGGTCTCAATTGTTTTTCTTCCTTTGACAACACAACATACATACATCGTTTCTCACTCTTGATTTATTTTTTGTTTGTGTATTTATTTATGGTTATTATTATTAATATTTCTATTATTTGGTTATAATTTTATCTATTTTTATTAATCACTATTAAATATTATTATTATTATTATTATTATTATTATTATTATTATTATTATTATTATTATTATTATTATTATTATTATTATTATTATTATTATTATTATATAATCGCTCCCCCAGGCCCTGACGTGGGTCAGTGACCTGTGCTCCGGTGGGCTAATCCCCGTAAAAACACTGATCCCTCCTCCTAGTGACAGGCCTGGCACTTGACATTATTAGGGACCTGCCACGCTTTGCTATAAACAGGTGAAATGTACCGGGAACTTTCCCCCAACACACTCATCATTCTCTCACTTTATGTAACTTGACAAAACCTATGACCCTTGAGGCTTTTACGCCCTTAATGTACGAGTCATAAAGGCAAGTATGAACTTTGCGTACCTCCCACATGGGCGCTGTAAACGCTTCTGCGCTTCACCTTGCACAGGATGTAAGGGGGTGCCCAATATAATAGCCCCCTCGGGGGCAAATCCGAAAAAAACCCGTAAAACACACACACACACTTACTACGGGTAGCAGTAAACAGATGATTCTGCTTAACCCCATAGCAAATTAAAACAGCAGTTTGCGTTGCATGAAATCAGCGTTTTTGAAAAGAAATATATTTAGCATCGGTTATACGACTGGATTAATTATCAGAAAGGGATTAAACGCTTGAAAATAATATTAGTATAAATTAATGATAAACAAGCAGCCCCATAAACAACCTGCTCACAGCTATGCCCGATGCATGATGTTCTTTAACATACTTACCGATTTTTAGTTATGTTTAATTATCTAAACATAAATTCATATAGGCTGGCCCATTGCTCTATCATTTTTAAATCAAATTAACAGCATTTACCAGCGGAAAAGTACAATATAATACGGGACAACAAAGCCCAACCATTAATTAAGCAACGGGGAACTAAGTAACCAATCACCGATCACTTTTACATTCATTCATAATTTTTACTACGTAAACAAACGGCCTTGAGGCGCCAGCTGTCTCCAGCAGTGTTAGATGAATCTTGAACGAGGCTGTACCTATGCCATACATATCCATTAAATAAAATTTACTCACAGAAAATTGAATCATGTTTTTTTAAATACATGTGGAGTGGCATGTGCCAGCCAATTAAAAGACAAACTCTGTATTTACCTATCAAACAAGGAGGTATTGGAGTAGTTAATGTGTTTTGTAAAGCAGCTGTTATATTATGTGCAACTTTCATAAAAATTGCCTCAGACCATGAAAAGAGGAAATCTCTAACTCCATATTATACAAGTATAAGGGCCAGTTATCTATTAGAAATGAAACCTTCAGATAATATTTCCTACTTGTCTCCACCTTATTATAGTAATGCATTCAATGCCCTAAGAAGGATAGCAAGGCATGATAACTTTCCCAATGTTAGGAATAAAGATGTATACAATATATTAATGACATGGGCTAAACCAGCAGTTGAAGAAAAGTATCCACTGTTTAAATGGTCTTTTATTTGGAAAAAATATTACATGTAAATGTATGGATCCTCACCAGAGAGGCTTCATATATAGGTAAATTCATGAACTACCAATCAGACTAGAAATGTTAAACATAAAACAAGATGATAGTTGTATAAGATGTGGTGAGATAGAATATCCATTACATATATTTTACTTCTGTTTCCATAACAAAGAGATTGTCATGGGTTGCGTTAGGCTTACCCACGCAACCAACTCCAAAGTTTGTTTTACCAGAGATAAGACGCCCGGCGAGGCATAACTGGGACATGTATTTTTCAATTAGTGTATGTTAGCCAGCCTTTAGGGGGGTGGGCAGTGAAACAGTGTTGTACTGTTCATCGCTTCACACCCAAAAACCTCATTTTGAGTAGTATCCCCTGAGCCATGGGTTAGTTAAGACGTCGTCTCCATCCTCTCCCTCCTGAAAGGGGGCGGGACACCACACCACACAGAGTCTACTTGCGGCGACAACCGTCCTGTGAACCGTCGTCGACACGAGACTAAGAGTGTTAACCTAGGTTGTTATCCCCGTGGAAATATCACGTGTGGTTGCCTGGTTGCGACAAGAGCAATCCAGGCTGGCCTATCAAACCTACAGTAAATGGTTAATTAATTCACGCTTACAGAGTTCTCCTGCACGACACCCGTCTACCGTGACCGTGATCGACACGAGACTAAGTGTGTTAACCTAGGTTTGTTATCCCCGTGAAAATATCACGTGTGGAAGCCTGGTTGCGACAAAAGCAATCCAGGCTGGTCTATTGCACCTAATGGTTAATTCAAGTCAGGCTTACCAGCTCTACTTGCCGCGACAACCGTCCAGTGACTGTCAGTGACGCGAGACTATGTGTGGTAACCCAAGAGTACCTTTTTGTTGTTATGGCCGTGGGAAGAAATTCTTGTGATGAAGCCTGGTTGCAACAAGAGCAATCCAGGCTGGCAGTAAATGTATCACTTGAAGAATTAAGGCTCTGTTAAGTCATACCACAGTAGAGTAATCACATGTGTCCCCAAGTTGGAAATTCCCTGTTTTAGAAGATTAATTTTATTACAGCGTGAACGTGAGTAAATCATATATCCATGCAAATTGTAAATCATTGTATGGAAGCTTGACAAATAAATGTAAGTGCAATTATCTGCCCGTATCTGTGAGCCTATCTTATTATTACTAAAGGTAATGACTGATTGGTTATGACAAAGTATAACCAGTAACTTAGATAGATGTTGAAAATTAAATGAATTCATTAAATCATCATTTATCAAGTATAAATCATGGAATGTCGAGTGGTGGAGTGAACTTCTATGTAGATACGCCATAATCTCCTGTAAGTAATCAGTGTGAAGGTATCGGACTCTACGGTAAGAAATAAGAAATACGACATATTATTATCTTTATATAATATAATCCACTCCTACTACCACGGATACAACCAAAACCATGACAGAGATAATTAAATTGTTTAAAAATTTCCTGAATACAGTCTGCAATGTTAATAGCAAATTATTTGTACATTTTTTAATATTTAATATTAACTGTAGTAAAAATAAGGGACTATTTTGCGAAATTCACCTCCGGGACTATTATAGGGTATTGGCGAGTAGGGTTAAAACCAAGATAAGGAAAGCAAAGAGGAATAATGAGGTAAGGATAGCAAGGGAGGCGAAGACAAACCCCAAAGGATTCTACCAAATGCATCAAACTAAAACACGAGAAACGATTGGACCAATACGGTCAGACACCGGCGAGCTCACTGATAACGACAGAGAAATGAGCAATAATTTGAATAAATATTTTTCAACAGTTTTCACCACCGAAAATTTAAACATGATACCCGAGGCACCGACTCTATTCAGAGATAGTGAAGAAAACAAATTAAGTGAGATAGTAGTGACTAGTAACGATGTTAGTAAGCAAATAGACAAACTAAAGCCTAATAAGTCACCTGGTCCCGATGAGATATTTGTCAGAGTATTAAAGGAATGTAAGGAAGAGCTTAGTATGCCCTTAGCAAAGTTGTTAACATGTCCTTAAAAACAGGTGTAGTACCAGAATCCTGGAGGATAGCGAATGTAATACCGATTTTCAAGAAGGGGGATAGATCACTATCCTCTAACTACCGCCCAATCAGTTTAACATCAATAGTAGGCAAATTACTGGAAGCAATCATCTCAAACTCTATTCGAAATCACCTGGAGAAGCACAGATTGATCAATGATTCCCAGCATGGCTTCACAAGCGGACGCTCTTGCCTAACTAATCTATTAACATTCTTTTCATCAGTTTTCGAATCGGTGGACGAGGGGCACAATTATGATGTGGTATATCTCGACTTTAGCAAAGCCTTCGACAGAGTCCCCCACGAAAGACTAATTAGAAAGGTAGAAGCACATGGCATCAAAGGTGACATCCTTAAATGGATTAGGGCGTGGTTACAGGACAGGAAACAGCGAGTGAGCATTAATGGCACTAAGTCCCATTGGAGCAACGTCACAAGTGGTGTTCCCCAAGGCTCAGTACTTGGACCATTATTATTTATTATATACATAAACGACATAGATATCGGCATAGACAGCAACATAAGTAAATTTGCTGATGACACTAAAATAGGACGTGTTATTAAATCTGACGAGGACTCGGCAAAACTACAGGAAGATCTAAACAAATTTTTCGAATGGTCTGAAAAATGGCAGATGAAATTCAACGTCGACAAATGTAAAGTACTCAGTATAGGAGATGTAAACAGGGAAACCAGATACCAGATGAACAACGATGCCATAGAGAAATCCGACTGCGAGAGAGATTTAGGAGTAATGATAAGTAGGAACCTTAAACCAAGTAAACAATGTGTTTTTGCTCGTAACAAGGCTAATAAAGTACTTGGGTTCATACAAAGGAGTGTTAGTTACAAGACTAGCGAGGTCATCCTAAAACTGTATCTTGCTCTTGTGAGACCACACCTGGACTACGCAGTTCAGTTCTGGTCACCGTATTACAGAATGGATATAGAATCCTTGGAAAGAATTCAGAGGAGAATGACAAGACTAATCCCGGGCATTAGGAACCTTGAATATAGAGACAGGCTAAAGCATCTTAATTTGCACTCCCTCGAGAGACGTAGAGCGAGGGGCGACCTGATAGAGGTGTATAAGTGGAAGGCAGGGCTAAACAAAGGGGACATTACAAAGGTACTCAAACTATCCAACCAGGTGCGAACTCGTAACAATGGTTTTAAATTAGATAAATTTAGATTTAGGCGTGAAATCGGTAAACACTGGTTTGGAAACAGAGTAGTGGATGAATGGAACAAGTTACCAAATATCATCATTAACTCGAATACGCTGAATAGCTTCAAACATAGGTTGGATGCTTATATGAGCAATAGGGGTTGGGTGTAAACGGGACTGCCCAGTATGGGCCAATAGGCCCGCTGCAGTTTCCTCCATTCTTATGTTCTTATGTTCTTATGTATGCGGTTAAGTTGGAAGGAAAATTATAATGCTTAGGAGACTATAGCCTTCATTAAAAGCAGGATATATTATAATAAATGGATGATCAAGTGCATTTTAAAATAAAAGTCATCCTAATATTTCACGGACAAATATATTAATATGTAATATCTATGTTTATATGTAAATTGTAAAATTTTAAATCAAAGACAATTTTTTTTTTACTGATTCACGAGTCGTAGGCAGAACAACATGACGCCCTGGAGAAAACTTAAGGTTGTAGTAAAAAACAAACCGTAATATAAGTTCCTCCCACCAATTACAAATGTTTGGTTGGTGGTTTGGTGTGATGAGTAAAGCAACGTAGGCCAAAAGGTACACGTACAGTCGCAAACATAAGTCCTGTCGCCTCTTTTGCTGCTCCACGAACCCCGAGATTCAGACTCGTGAACCTAAAGCAGTACACTGATGCATTATTCTGTCCATAAATGCTTTGGATTCACAAGTTTTGTGTTCGCGACTGCACAATACAGTGGTATGTGCCTGTATATTACTATATTTCAAACAACAGGAAAAGAAAATTATCGTTGTCTTAATTCTTTATTACATATATACTCTTACGATATAACGTATAAGGCAACGGTGTGTACAACTTTGATATATATGTACAATACGTTAGGTTGTATATGTACCGCCATATAGTGCAACTGTACACACCATCATGGAGATAAAAATATTAATTAATGTAGGCCTATATAAACAAATATTTACATCTCCAGTGAGATGATGATGACGATGATAATGAAGTAAAGTGGCAAATGACTTTGCACTGGGAAAGGAGAGGAGAGAGAGAGAGAAGTAAAGCATGGAAACGGGAAGAAAAGTGGGAGGGGTAGATAGCAGGTGGGCTGTCCACCTAGCGGAGACGAGTTGAAATGATTGGGTGGTGGCCGTGCGCAGCACACGCCCGCCCGCTCTAGGGAGGGAGGTTGAGGGGGGAAGCTAAGCTAGCTAGATATTCATTATTGTAATGGGTGTTAATTTTTGTTTGTCCGATGGTGGTGTTATTTGTTCACATATATGTGTAAAGTGGGTCTTGTTCTGCTATGTCAGCATGGAGGCTCTTGGGCCACCAGCTGTGTGTTTTAGTAGTTCCTTCTTCTTTTAACTTGGAGAATAATGGGTCCTCCATCTCTTCAAGTTTGATCCATATTCTCTGTGCTTGGCTGTGTGTACGTATGTTCAGTGGTTCGATATTGTATAATTCGTGAAGTTCTTGTCCAGTGAGAGCTTATATGTGGAATGATTATTATATATACGGTAGACATCTACAAAAGACAACTGTGAAAATGAAGCTCATTTGACATAATTACTGTATATTTGGATACGCTATACATTTTTCATTTAAATATTTTTCTTACCTCTTTGGTGTTTGCACATAGTATATAGTATAACATGACCTTTTATCTGTATGTCTGTTTGTATGTTTATGAATGTCAGACAATATAATGGCATGCTCTCTAGAAGTCTAGAGGATGGGATCATAAGAAAATCCCGCCCACAACTCTTATTAAACTCACAGCCTTCTCTAGGTCACGCTCACTGTTCCCCTCTTGATTTCCAGCTGATGATTATAAGGTAAGTGTTGGAAAACTTGAGATGGTTGGTTGTGGTGTCAGATGCAAGATTACTTAGAAGTGTGGGACAACGTGTTGGGTTGGAGATTGTTTTTTAGACGTGAGGTTGTTTAATGTTTGGTGCTGCTTAACACAGCCAAAGTGTCTTAATGGGGGTGTGGTCAGTGGTATTAATCTGATGTGATAGTTTTTAGTGTGTGGGTAAGAGAGCGTTAGTATGAAGGGGAGACATTATCAGTGTGTGTGTGAGACAGTATCAGTGTGAGGGTGAGGCAGCATCAGTGTGTGTGTGTGTGTGTGTGACAGTATCAGTGTGAGGGTGAGACAGTATCAGTGTGTGGGTGAGACAGTATCAATGTGTGTGTGAGACAGTATCAGTGTGTGTATGAGACAGTATCAGAGTTTAGGTGAGACAATATTAGTGTGAGGGTGAGACAGTATCAGTGTGTGTGTGAGACAATATTAGTGTGAGGGTGAGGCAGTATCAGTGTGTGTGTGTGTGTGTGACAGTATCAGTGTGTGTGTGAGACAGTATCAGTGTGTGTGTGAGACAGTATCAGAGTTTAGGTGAGACAATATTAGTGTGAGGGTGAGACAGTATCAGTGTTTAGGTGAGACAATATTAGTGTGAGGGTGAGGCAGTATCAGTGTGTGTGTGTGTGTGAGACAGTATCAGTGTGTAGGTGCAACAGTATCAGTGTGTAGGTGCGACAGTGTTAAGGTTATGGTTGGTTTGTTCCCTGAGTGGCAGGATGATGTGCTTGGTGGCGTCTCCTGTCGGTGTCGCCTCTTCTGCAACCTGCTCCTGCTGGCTGAGGGTCCCGTCCTTCTCTCTTGCACCCTCAGCTCCTCCCTCACCCTCGCCACCCTGTACCATGGTTGTAAGACACATCAGTGGTCATCGGTTAGGTATGTCACAATGGAAGTTTGATTATCGTAACGTCCAGTCTTTGTGTCAAATACAGAAAATGACTGATTTCAACGCTCAAACACTCCAGCCAGAAAGAGTTGATCAAGGAAGATGGCAAAAAATAATACACACAAGATGAAAATAATTAACAAGTGCTGTAGGTTGTTAAATTTCCTGAAGTATGTAGATTGTTTTTGTTTTTTCACCATGGAGTGTAAGATACAGTACAGTAAAAATAAAATGAAAAGTATGACATGTCTAATCGTAAATGTGGGTCTCATGACTATATGGCCAGCAGAAGGACAGGGGTCGTGACGGGGTTGTATCACTCACTCGGTTATGCAATAATAGTATAACCGAGTTGGGAAGGTTACAGTTCTAGCAGGTTTGGTAGTGTAACTTCTTGGAGTGAGCAGCCCAAGTACAGGGTGATCCAGGCCTATATGCGGTTCTTGGTTTGGGTTAAAGATTTCTGATAGTTTAAGCCAGGGAAGAAATCTCACCGGTGAGTTAGGAGGAAGTCTCAGTTATGATTTATACTGAAGGCGTAGAAGTCTTAGTGAGAGGTTATACTGAAGGTTAGAGTAGATGTAGAAAAATCCGCGAGAGATAGAGATTGGAAAAGTTAGCTAACCTTCTGGACCATCATAAGCTGCTCCTGCAGACGGGCTATGGTGTCCGCCTGTCGCGTCACCGTCTGTACCAGTTGGTCCCTGGATGCCCGACGCTTGCCAGAGCGCGGGTCCCTCAGCCCTGCAATGCTCTCTGCCTGCCGTAAGTCTCTCTCCAGCTTCCACACCTTGTCCTCCAGCTCCCGCAGTGATCCCAGCAAGTCACTGTTCTCCTGTACTGCCAGAAACATCTCTTTAGTACCATGTGATTAGCTAGAATTTGTTACTCTACCTAGGTTGTCTCCAGGGAGCGGCGGTGAGGGAGGGGGCAGAGGTCGTGGAAGGCCTGGGGAAGAATGGGTTAAATCATACACTTTTAAAAAATACTCGTCGGTTATGTGTACTTATCCAGAGAAAAAGTTTGTATCATAAGATTATGATTCTAAATAATGTCATATATCCATAAGTATCACTAGAACACGTATGTAGCCTTTAATACCTCAAAGATACATGTTTTGTGTATAATTTTGTGAGATGATATTTAATGATTACAATTATCTAACAAATTAGTGTTCAAGTATAAGATTGTTGGGCCATTTTCGTTTGATTACCATAAAATTGTGCCATCAAAGTGTAGTTATCATAAAAAGTTATCTTAAAGGTGGCATCATTTTATATAATTATATAAGATCTGCAAAATTAAAAAGGAAATTAATAAGTAATAATAATAATAATAATAACAATAATAATAATAATAATAATAATAATAATAATAATAATAATAATAATAATAATAATAATAATAATAATAATAATAATAATAATAATAATAATAATAAAAATAATAATAATAATAATAATAATAACAATCCATAAAAATAATACCGTGTTAATGATTATAAGGAAGTAATAAATTTGGAAGTAATATTAGTAAGTATATTAGAAAAAAAAAAAAAAAAAAAACTTCCTGCGGGTAAGACAACAGAGGGAACAGTATACTGTATTCTGGCCAGGGGAGTAGTATCTGGCCTATGCTAGTTTACACCCGGGGTTTAAAATAGCCTTAGTCATAAAGTTCAGTACCTGTTCTCTGGTATAACCTAGCGGGTATAATATGTCCTGCTACACCGGTATTGCTCGGTGTCTCCAGCTATTTCAATTACATGTATTTTGTGTCACCAGTTAGACATTTGTAAAGGTAATACAAAATCTCCTTTAATTCTATACTTTATACTGCCCAAAGAGACTGTTATGGTAGTGGTTGGTTTAAGCAGCTGAACAAATTACTTTAAGCCAAATAACATAACCTATGCGGGCTGAGAAGAAATTTACGTATAAACTGTTAATGAATAATCTAGCACAGTAAGGCTAGAAGAAGAGAGTATCATTTAATTTCATGATAAATAAAACTTACTATAGAGAGTTGAAGATAAGAAGCCATAGGTAATGTCTTAACTATCACTTTTATGTTATATCGTGGGCAAGGTTAAAGGTTGGTACCCAGGTGACTTTTGGTTATTTATTCTTTATTGTTGATCAAATTAACATGATATGGGAAGCATATTGTGAGATATAGTACAGATTCAAGAGCGACATAATTATAGCACAGTATCAATAGTGTTACCGCAAGCGGTACTGACTTATGATGACACATAAACAAACATTATGTTAGGTTGTAAGTCATGTCATGTTTATTGGGTGTGCCTGCCAGTATACAGTATATAGAGTATTAGATGGTGGAGATGAGAGGCCCAGAGGAGGTTGGAGTGTGTAAGGGGAGCTTGTTTATGTATAATCATAATCACCTGACTCAGCCCTCGCCGACCAGCCAGGGTGGGCCAGGAGATCGGGCTGGCATTATAGCTACCTTAGAAGCAACACCTAACCTGGTTTCTCTCTAGACTTTCAACACGTAAGTTTAACTATTACTTATTGTGTACACAGGTAGACTGTGTCCATTGCATCATTTATCATTGTGACAATATAGAAATATGGCAAATTAAGTACTCATTGTAAGTGTTAAGATTAGACTAATTACATAGCTATGATTGTTATGTAAATATATATTGGATTAAACATTTATATAGGAGTGCCTATGTATGATTTATTTAAAATACTAAAATGAATTGTATTCAACAGGTTTGACCGAATTATTAAGTTTGAGTTTAACGTGACGAGTCTAATTACTCGTTTAACCGCCCGGATGGCGGTTACAAATAGTGCCAATAAATAACGTAGTAAAGTGAGAATATGGTTGGTCACAACATCAACCGTTGATGACATATATTATTGATCAACTCTAAATTACTAAACATGTGTCATATAAAGTCTGTACTATTTTTCAATCATAACAGCTTTTGGTTCCTTGTATAATGTACACTTGGGCGCGGCAAAAACTTCCTCCTGACGGTCACTATGATCCCCATAATCTGCCGATGTTTCCCACAGTTGCCAGTTAGAGTGTAGGTCAAGTAACATTGTCAATCGCCTTTTTGTCCCTATCTTGGTTTGCCCTGATGGCTTAAAGCCTTTCACCATGGTGAATAATTCACCAAAAGGCTTGGTCTGCAATTATTGCAGACCAAGCCTTTTGGTCAGCAGGAAGGGATTCGTCTATTGAAAATTATTAAATATCAGTTGATATAAGCAAGGATAAACAAGAATATATTTCTTCCAGAGGCTTCACGGTATTTGTGTCGTGCTCCTGTAGTGGATTCCTCCCCTACAACCGCCGTGTCGCTGACCAGCCGACCCTCTTCGAATTCCCCAGCGTATGCCTCGTGGTCAAGGTCGGTAACCAGCGCCGCCTAACAAAGCGGAGGTCAACTATCAACCTTAATGCCTGTTCTGCGGCCTCCTCCCAAAGCTGCCACGCGCAGATTCAGGCCTCTAACTCAAATAATAAAAATAATAATAATAAGCAGCATTATATAACAAATCAATATTAATACAAAGGTCTGACGACCCAAGGGAGCAGAACAAAGACAAAAACACCAATAAGAAAGATGAAGGATCTGGTTGCTCAGACTTTCTCCCTACCAGATCCCCTCACCCAGCCACCAGCAAGCAACACCGCCTCCGCTCCTGCCTGGTGGCCCTCGCTCCCACCGGCGACCATGGCGCCCTACAAGCTGCCTGTCCTCCTCTGAGCACCCTCACCAACCAGCTCTCCCTACACCACGCTTGGACTCACTCTGCCACCCCCCCCAGCCCCAAGCTGCATTGTACATCCAATACAATATGTGTTATGTATACAGAGAGCACATCGTGAGTTTCCTTTCTCCATCCCATCCTGAGTGTGAACCAATATCTCATAACCCCACAACTCTTTGTCCACAGTTTCCGAACTGATGACGTCATTGTTGACAGCTTTGAAACGCTCCAATAATTGTCGATGTTTCCTTTGACTTGTGCCCATTTATTTTATTTTGTACAAGTAATTACATCTTTTTGACATTTTTGGCAAAAATGTATGCTATGCTAATATCAGGGTTCAAACCAATGGATAAGGCAGCTTCTCGTGGAAATGCCCGTAAGGGATCTCATTCCTGTGTAGTATATTGTAGCTACGTCATTCATTCAGTTATCTCTAAGGTATCCAGATAAAAAAATGATATTCACTCCGGTAAATAAACCTGACCTTGACGAGCGTGGTGACTTTATCCTTGTGTGCGCGGGCCAGCTTCTGCGCCTGCGCTCGGAGTGTAGCCACAGAACGCTCGAGCATTTCCCGCTGACGTAGTAGTTCTGGCACTGCCCCCTCCACCTCCCCCGGCAGTATCTCACCACCACTCTGAAAAAGGGATTCGTAGAAGGAGAGGTGTTGCAACTGCTAACTTTGTTCAGTGTGTCCCATCTACAGTATGTGTGTAATCATTATTTTTGGACTAAAAGAATTTATAATACTGTTGTTTGTCAATTCTTAACATAAAAAAATAACATTACCGCTCTCATGAGGTTTGTACTAGTGCATATCACTGAATTATCAAAATGGTTAATCAAAACCTGAAAATTAATGGTACATATACAGTAATTTGTTTTACGATTATTTGTCCATTAGTCAAATATTTTGATAAAAAAAGTACAAGTGGATCCCGTTAGGCAGACAGCCTTCGGTACACAAGGAGGCAATGAGGCTGACACTGTATGCGAACCCTGGTGTGTTTGTGTGTGTGTGTGTGTGTTTGTTTTTAAGATTTGTAGGAATATTACCTGCACGGACCTTAAGCTAAAATGCTGGTCCACCTACTGCTGGGATAAAACACCAGCATCTTTTTAGTTAACTGTACATCTCCACCACTAGCGTGGGGGGTGGATGCTCGGTAAGAAACTGTAGGGTTTCTTGAGAGTGGTTGGTGGTTAGTATTTTGGCAACCTTCTCTGCTGTGATTGGGGGTTGTATGTTTCTCCTAGCTAATTTTGTTCCAGGGCACTCTATGAGGTAATGCTGCAGTGAGTTTTCTGCTCCGCCGTCGCAGGTCTTGCACATGCGCTGCTCTGCTGGTACTTGTACAATGATTTCCCATATGCATGGGTATCCCAGACTCAGTCGGTGGAAGATGGCTTCTTCCCTTCTTGTTATATCCTTCATGAGTGGTGGTCTCTCATAATTCGTGACCAGATAGTACCACCTGGCCGACCGTGATACTGGTGTTAATCTTCTATGTTTGTCTATTTTCCACTGGGCAGTTCGTGTTATCGTGGTCTTCTTTATCTGCTCCTGACTGGGCGGGATGTTCATCTCAATGTTTCGCTGTCCTAACGCAGCCTTGGCAGCAGCATCAGCTCGTTCATTCCCTGGGATTCCGATATGACTGGGCACCCAGTTAATGATTACTTGCCGATCTTGTAGTTTTAGCCTTTGCAATAGGCCAACAACGGATGTTATGAGATGAATTTGTCTCTAGGCTCTCTGCATTGTAGTGCTTCAATAGCACATCGTGAGTCAGTGTGTACTACAACGCCTTGTTGACTGTTTAGGGAAGCGTGACTTCGGGCTCCAAGTATGGCAGCTAGCTCAACTTTGAGGCCTTTGTCAATCCAGATGCCCAGGTAATTGTATACATTGACCCATTGTAGGGCAATACCTTGTATTTGCAGTTGTGTCCCTGCTCATTGTGTCCAATCTTCATGGCTTTCGATTTTGGGATTGATATCTTGAGTTCGAGACTCATACATTCTTCACTGATGAGGTCTAGTGCTCTTTGGACTTTGCTGATCTGGTTTCTGCCTTTTACTATCAGTGCTAAGTCTTCAGCATAGCATACCAGTTTGGTTCCTTCTTGAAAGGGGAACCGACACAAGTTTTCCATGAAGATGTTGAAGAGAGTTGGACTAAGAACTCCTCCTTGTGGTGTGCCATTTTCCAGTCTTTGGTGATCTGAGACTTGTCCTTGACAGGTAACTCTTGCTGTTCTGTTTTGGAGATAGTCAGTAATCCAAGCCAGTAGGCATCCCTTGACGCCTTTCCGGGCCAGAGTGGTTACAATGGCCTGTGCATTTGCCAGCTCAAATGCTTTCTCTAGATAAAGGAATACTACGATTGTCTTATTTTGACCAATCGATCCTAGGAGAGTGGCCAAACTGTGTGCAGTGCTGACACCTTTGGTGAATTCAAAGAGATTGTAGTGAAGTGGTCCAGTTTTCCAGAGGAGTCGTGTTAGGACCAACCTTTCGGCGGTTTTGCCGATGCATGCTGTTAGTGATATTAGTCTGAAATTCTGGGGACCATTGGGTTTGGGAATAGGAAAAAATGTTTGCTCTTTTCCAAGCTGACGGGAGTTTGCTTGCTGACCATGATGCGTTGATAACTGTTAGGAGAGCAAGTTCACCAGCAAGTTCTGCATTGCTGAGCAATGAATAGGTTCTACCATCACTGCCAGGGGCGATGTCTGCTTGTTTTCCTGGCCCTTCCTGATGTCGTCTATAGTAAACAGACAGTCTGTAGTGTCAGTTTGATCAATTGCATGTCTGACTACTACTTCTCTCTCCAGTTGTACTTGCTGTAGATGAAGTCTTATTTCAGGAGGTAGTTGAGCTGATTACAAGCGTTCTGCAAAGTGTTCTGCCAAGCGATTTGCTTCCTATAGTGGCTGGGGTGGGCTGAAACTCTGGGCAGTTTTCCTGTTGCTATCCTGAGTTTTCTCAAGAGTTCACTCAGGCTAGTGTGTGCATTAAAGGTTGCACACCACTCGAGCCATTTGTCTTCCCAAATTTTCTGAGTAATTTGACGAGCATGTTGGACAGCAGCTTTCAAGAGTTTCACTCCCTCAGGGGAAGGGGACTGTCGGAGATGTCTTCTGAATGTGCTGATTCTGTGATTCTGTTCTCTGACCTCGTCATTGTAGAACCAGTAGTCTTTGTGGTGTCTATGTGTAGGATTTGTTTTTGGTATTGCTTCCTCTGCTGCGTGTTGTATGGCATCAGTAAGGTCCTGATTTAGTTGGTCAATATCTTCTGCTGGTTCATAGTTCGAATACCATTTTTGGATCACATCTTGATATAATTTCCAATTTGCTTTCTTGGTATTCCATCTGGGTGACGGACGTGGGGGAGGAGGGAGTAGCTCCATCCTCAAAATAGTTGTCATTGCAAAGTGGCCACTAATCAGTTCATCATCTACCTCCCACTGAGCTACTGAAACGAGCTCAGTGGGGATGAATGTGAGGTCCAATGTTCCTCCCAGTATGTGTGTTGGTTCCCCAGTATTAATGAGCGTTATTTCTGGAACATCTGTCAGCAGTTCCACTAGGTGATGGCCATCCTGGTTCATTGTTGTGGTCGGATTGATCGTTGGATGGTGGGCGTTGAAGTCTCCAGCAATGAACACAAGTTCCTGTGTTGCTTGTGTCAGTAGTTCACCGGCTTCTTGTCGTTTGGGTGGCGGTTTATAGATATTGTATACTACAAGACTGTCGTTTGCCAGGTGTATCCGAACAGCTTGTGCCTCTACTCCATCTCCACAATGAACTGGCTCTACTTCTGAACTGGGGATGGTCGCCCTGAAGAGAATCATGCTGCCATGGGAGTTGGGCCCTTTTGGTACAGTGTACTGTTGGTATCCAGGCAAGAGGAATTGTTTATCTTTTGACATCAGGGTTTCTTGCAGAATGAAGACATCAATATTTTTAGCTATGGCTGCTGCTTGTACAGTATGCCGTTTGTTGGACAGGCCTTGTACATTCCACTGTGTTATCTTGAGATGACAAGGAGGTGGGGCTATTCTATCATTATCTCCTCGTCTCTGGTGCTGTAGTTGCTCTCGGCGTTCATGGTTGAGTCGCTCTCCTCCTCGTCCTTTAGGAATGGTGGCTGTTTCTTGGGCACCTGCTCTGAGGGAGGAGCAGGAGGTGGAATTCCGCTTGTTTTGGGAGGTATCTCGGGAGTTTTTTCTTCTCTCGTCAGGGTGCTGTCGTTCTTGCCTGTGATCGTGTGTTTGCTGACGGTCTGTGCTTGTTGTTCTATTCCTCGTGATCTGTTGCAAGGGGCTTGAGGTTTCACGGTTTTGAGTGATCTCTCGGATGGCAAGTTCTTCTTCTTGTCTGATATCTGACTCAAGGGCGTCGTCTGTTCCACTTGTAGTTGTGGAGTTTTCGGGGTCTGGTCTTCCTGCATCTTTTCTGTGAGCTGTGTCATAACTGCATTTATTATATTTTCGGTGCTGGTATCTTGTTTCTTTATTATAGTAGAGAAAGTCACTATCGTAATGGTGATCATCTGTTTTATTTGTTCTTCTGTGAATGCCGCTTGTAGAATGGCTGTAACAGCACCATTTGTATTATATAAATATGTACCGAAATGTATAACACCAAATTATTCACTAAGTCATTTAACAATGGCTCAGTAGTTATTCACTAAGTTATTCAACCATGACTCAGTAGTTGTACATTTCATGCATTGCTGAGGTGACATTTCCTTCCGGGAGCGAGCGAGGGCAGGCTGAGGTCAGCGCATGTCAGCAACAACATATCTGACGCGTTCCCTCTTTGAGGCCTCATCGCTCTCTCTCCCTGGGTCAGTGACAGGAGACTCATATCACTTATTACCCAGTGAACACTTAAGTGTTCTCCTATAAGTGCGCTAAGACACTTCCCTTAGCAGAGAAGGTACAATATATTCTCAACTGAACTCAGTACCTGTGAAACTATATTGTTCTACAATAAAGCAAAACCAACAAGGGGTTTACTTCAGCCCTGCCACTTATCAATTCAAGAACTAATATATATATATATATATATATATATATATATATATATATATATATATATATATATATATATATATATATATATATATATATATATATACCAACACACTGGTGGCAGTGGTGGGATTCGAACCCACGCCTCCGAAAGGGACTGGTGATTATCAAATATTTAGGAAGCAATTCATTTCCGT
>NW_024726651.1:0-9901 GCF_018991925.1 Homarus americanus | reverse complement strand
CCCTCCACCTTCCTACAATACAACCCCACCCCCTCCACCTCCCTACAATACAACCCCACCCTGCACCTCCCTACAATACAACCCCACGCCCTCCACCTCCCTACAATACAACCCCACACCCTCCACCTCCCTACAATACAACCCCACACCCTCCACCTCCCTACAATACAACCCCACACCCTCCACCTCCCTCCAACACAACCCCTCATTTTACTGACACCTTTAGAACTACCCGGGAGAGACTAACACTACATATGCCGAGAGTGACGACGGTCAACTGGCTAACCATTACCCTGGAACACGAGCCACCAGTCGATAAACATCCAGGTTCCCGATTACTGTTGGCTAGACAGAGGCAAATGGCCTCAAGAAACTTGCCCATAGTGTCTTCTTGCCTTGGAATCGAACCCGGGGGCTTTCACTTGTAAGACGAGCATGTAGACCATTACATCAGAGGTCGGAAAAAAATATAAATCATACTATCTGGTGATATTTCCTGCACTGTGCTCTCTAAGTATCCTTGTCCTTATACACATCTGTTCACGTCAGTCAAAAAGTTTCCCCGTGTATAAACTCTCATATTATTTTCTTCCTCTCCTGGTTTTCTTTAACTAATAACTTTATCTTTAAGTTTATCCTCTCTCGTTCTCTACACTTCTCTTATGTCCTCATACTTCCTTAATTCAGTCCCACACTTATTCCCTCATTCATCATTCCATTCCATTTGTTATTGTGACGTTTTCCTTCTTGGGTGTTCAGTCTCCCTCCTCGTGTGTTACCGAGACATACAACCTGCCTCTCACTCTCACACTACCATGTATCACACCAGCCTCAAGTTTACCTCTACAGACACTCCGCCACACTGACAAACTTTCCTCAGGACGTCCGTCACCTTCATACGCTCCAACACTCCATAATGTCCTCCATTTATCCAACGCCACAAAATATATCCCCAAAGTTTGTTTTGATCTAGAGTGTTTCCCACACCTCTCTTTAACTACATCTCCCACGGTGACTGATCACACACCACCGCTTGACTTACTCCTGATAATCACTTTTAAATATTTCTCTTCGTTTTTCCAGAGTCAAAGAATAACCCAAGAAGAACGGACAACTCGCCAACTGCACTGGCTGACCATTAACCCAGAGCACAGTCTACAAGATGATTGATTTCAAGATTTCCCAATACTGTTAGGTTGACAGAGGCAAATGGCGTAAGAATATTTCATATAGTTTCACCCTACCATGTCTGACCACAGATCTTCCCACCACCAATCACTGCAACAAACTCCAACATCCAGTACCCACCATCACCAACATACACTGTAACACACGTCAACATCCAGTACCCACCATCACCAACATACACTGTAACACACGTCAACATCCAGTACTTACCATCACCAACATACTCTGTAACACACACCAACATTCGGTACCCACCACCACCAACATACACTGTATCACACGTCAACATTCAGTACCCACAATCACCAACATACTCTGTAACACACACACCAACATTCAGTACCCACCATCACTAACATACTCTGTAACACACACCAACATTCAGTACCCACCATCACCAACATACACTGCAACACACCAACATTCAGTACCACCATCACCAACATACACTGTAACACAAACACCAACATTCAGTACCACCATCACTATCATACTCTGTAACACACACACCAACATTCAGTACCCACCACCATCAACACACACTGTAACACAAACACCAACATTCAGTACCCACCACCACCAACATACACTGTAACACAAACACCAACATTCAGTACCCACCATCACCAACACACACTGTAACACAAACACCAACATTCAGTACCCACCACCACCAACACACACTGTAACACAAACACCAACATTCAGTGCATGCACCACTCACCAACATACACTGTGTAACACAAACACCAACATTCAGTACCCACCATCACTAACATACTCTGTAACACACACCAACATTCAGTACCCACCATCACATCATACTTGCAACACACACACCAACATTCAGTACCCACCATCACCAACATACTCTGTAACACAAACACCAAATATCCAGTACCCACCCCATCACTCTCAACACATACTCTTAACACACACCAACATTCAGCACCCACCATCACTAACATACTCTGTACCACACACACCAACATTCACCCACCATCACCAACATACTCTGTAACACAAACACCAACATTCAGTACCCACCACTAACACATTCTGTGTAACACACACCAACATTCAGTGCACCCACCCATCACCAACATTACTCTGTAACACACACACCAACATTCAGTACCCACCACCACCAACATACACTGTAACACAAACACCAAATATTCAGCACTCCACCACCACCAACATACACTGTAACACAAACACCAACATTCAGTACCCACCATCACTAACACACACTGTAACAAACACCAAAATTCAGTACCCACCACCACCAACATACACTGTAACACACACCAACATTCAGTACCCACCATCACCAACATACACTGCAACACACCAACATACACTGTAACACACACCAACATTCAGTACCACCACCACCAACATACACTGTAACACACACCAACATTTAGTACCCACCATCACCAATCATACACTGAAACACACACACATCAACATTCAGTACCACCATCACCAACATACACTGTAACACACACCAACATTCAGTACCACCATCACCAACATACACTGTAATACGCCAACATTCACCACCAGCTGAGCTTCAACATTTTCTCTCAGGTTTTGTATAACGTCTTCTTTAAGTGAACATTAAGTCTCTATTTCCAGTCCAGGAAGACACGGAATGTTGCCTTTTGTGTGTGTGTGTGTGTGTGTGTGTGTGTGTGTGTGTGTGTGTGTGAGCGTGTGTGTGTGTGTGTGTTTTATAATCAAACACAATGGCATTTTACTGGGCTTTAATTTTTCCCATGGTGATTTCTTTTCACATGAAGCGACTGTTTGTTATTGTGAAAGAAGGAAAATAATAACTTTGTGTCTTCATCCAAAAACAAGAGTCGAGGATAATTTTTACAGCAACGTTATTCTGAAGAAAAAAATACTCAGCTTTTACTAAATAATTCCTCTATTTCTCTTTCACCAATTGGTATTTTTCTCTCTGTTCTTCCTCACTTTATTTAATTCACGCCTCACAGCTTCATTACATGTTTCTTATTCACTTTTGTACTAACATAATGACCGAGAAAATATTATATCAATTGTTCAACTACAGTTATTCCTTCCAAATATTCTGTAGACTTTCTTGACTAAGATAAAATTCCTCTCATTATATTCTTCCCACCATAATATATAGCCCAATATTTAATCACTAAGAGAAATATGTTTGTGTGTTTATATAATTACAATGATTTGTTTACATCATATATACAAGTTTATATAAGTGAAGCTCAGATTTATGTGATTACCAGCGATGATCGATGAGCTGTGATTACTCTCAACTAACCTTTAAATAACTAAGAGGAATTTTAATGTTGTGGGAGTTTTAATGTCACACCTGTCTAAATTATTCCAACTTAAGATTAGTCTCGTTGGTCCATTTGTCTTACTTGATACCAACACGTTTTACTGATTGATTATGTTTTATTTTCCTCAACAGCTAAAAAAGTAAGTAAAAAAAAACCCGTCACAATGACTACTGATACCATAATAAATATAGTTCTTTTTACCAGAGTATAATGTTGCAGAAGTACAATGATTAACGTATCATATTTCACCATTACGATAAAATAATTAAATTCTCCTCTGTATCATAATACTGGATGTTCATCATAAAACGTCATAACTCACTATCTCAGAGTCAGTTGTTCATTGTGTGTAAGGGGTGTCTGTTATGGTCATATAGGCTGTCTACTACACCAAAGCAGAATCCTAACCTAACCTAACCTAACCTAACCTAACCTAACCTAACCTAATCTAACCTAACCTAATCTAACCTAACCTAACCTAACCTAACCTAACCTAACCTAACCTAACCTAACCTAACCTGACAATATTAACCAACCCAAACCACATTGATCAACACCAATAGTATCATAATTCCTTTATCTAATTAAAATATTTTTTGAGACAACAATGAATCCGTTGTTCAATTAAGTAACATATATTGACCTAATTATTCTAGGATATACCTCAGTAAAACATTGTAATCTGTCCAGCAAGTGATGTTATGGTATAAGTGTAACATAATCCTCTTTACTACAGCTTCAAGATCCATTGCCTTAATTTCCTTTGTAAACAGTCGTATATTGATAACTCTGTAACAGTGTGTTTCAATTAACCTTTAGTGTCATTACTGTCACAGAGTCCCGAGGAACGTGAAGATTCATCGTCTTGGTATTACAGAACCTCCAGCATCTTACAGTATCACGAACCATCTTGACTAATGTATCAAATGACCACGACTCCTTCCCATAAATAATTACATCACCATTACTTTAGTCAAGACAAGACCCTCCAATACATAATAACAGACTGTCATCATCACCGAAATGCTCAATACCATATATCAGTAACGTGCTCTTAACTGTCCTGGTGTTTCATGATTTACTTTATAATGTGTCATAACTCTGAGCTCCGAAACATCATAATTAACTGCCTTTAATCATCATAAAGATCTTCCCCGGGCCACATAATTCACCTACCTGAAGCTCAATGATTCATTTTTCCAGACGGCAACGATTTAATTTAATTACCACAAAGGATCATAACTCACAGTAAACATACTAAGTCTTCCTTATCACCTTCAGAGATCTGGCGTCTTGCTTCTTCTTCTCAACTTGTGGATCTTTATTTCTTAGCGGGGCTGTTTTTTGTTCAAGACCCGAGATATTCTTTAAAAACACAAACATATATATATATATATATATATAATCAACAACCTCACCAGCAATATATATATATATATATATATATATATATATATATATATATATATATATATATATATATATAAAATTTGTTTTGTACTCTCCTAGTCTGTAATTTCACCCCTGAAGATGTAAATTGGCACGAAAGGCCAGAGCTGTGTTTCTTCTCTGTGGTTACATATACCTGGACTATGCACCTACAGTGATTTACTTGCATATATATATATATATATATATATATATATATATATATATATATATATATATATATATATATATATATATATAGGTATATATATATATATATAAGCAGACACAAATAATTCCCTCCCTACACACAAACACAAAGGCAAAGAGAGAGAGCACTGATAACACTGAGAGAGAAACAGCAGGCCGGCATCACACAGGTCACGTCCTCCACCGCACCATCAGTTGAATTTTCCAATATCGCTTGACAGAGTTTCTGGAGGATGGAAGAAACACACCAAGATTGATATTATTGGTGCTTGGAGTGTGAGTTGCGTTCATAAGTATCTGATAGGACGGTCTCTGAGACGAACATCAAGAATTACGTTATATCACCCAGGAATACGTAAAATATCTGCTACAGTTCCTTGTTATTTAGTTTTATAGTTTAAATGTATTTCAGAATAAAAAGATGCAGTTGTCTATCCCACACATCTTGGTAGTTGGTGCTGTGAAAATGTGAGAACACTAAAACAAGGTTAACGGAGACCTGACCATAAGTGAGTTTAGGTCCAGGACTCCAGGCGGGTGTACTGTACTATAAAAGCTGATCGGGGTGAACAGAGGGAAACACATCTCACAACGACATAATCAGTCAGTCAGTAAAGGCGGACAAAGATGTGGTAACCCTAAGTAGAAATAATAGTATACTAATTTTATAATATTATTTACCTTTCAACTACGAGTGGTAAAACAAATAACTTAGGAACAAATAGATAGACAGATAAATAGATAAAATAAAGACATACATCCTCCTGGGCCAGTAAGGATCTCGGTATTGAATTTATTCTCTGTTAAGTGACCCAACCGTTCTGGAGGTATTGTTTACAGGCAGAGAGACAGAAAGAAGACAGACACACGAATACACAGACAAAGCTAAATAAACCATTCTCTCTGGAAGGAATTAAAATAAATTAGTATTCACTGTATATACAAAACGTGTTGACCACAGCACCAACTCTCTCCCGGTGTTGACCTTTGACCTCGGTAGTTGACCGAAAATCTCTAAAAGTTATTTCTCGCTTTTTGGGAAGAGGTTAAACATAAAGGCTCCGAGAACTTGTCAGAAATATAATAAATTAAGTTAACTAAACCTTTAAGTCTTTGTTACTTGAGTTAGATCACTACTGTCACCTCAGGAATAAACTGCCTTCTATATCTCCCTTTATTTACTGTTTGGCTCACTCACTCACAAGTAAGAGGAGACAGTTAAGCATCGAAACTACATCTTTTTTGTTATACGTCTCTGTGCTTCTTTCGTTTGATATCCCTGGAAAGTGATGAAGGACATGTGAGATTATATACGGTACACACAACCATCAGGATATATAAGCAGAGGTCATCATCACAAACGCCGACCTCTTGATTGAGGTTAATTTTGAGAAAATATAAAATGGATTGAAAAGATGCTGAAGAATAATTTTGTGTTTCACTTCCGGCCAAATATATCTGAGTAAAAATACGAGAAAAACATTTAGTCTATCTCCCTCCCGGCAATACATCGACAGTTTCCTCGTATATATTTGTTTTTGTAAGAGAAGAATATTGAGCCGGAATGCAAACATAGAAGCAAACACAATGAAATATTCAACCACAAACGATCCTCAGCTGCTGAAAGGAACAACAGCACTGGTCAAGTAACAACAAGCTCCCTGATGATGTTACTAACTGTGATACTATCTAAAATAATACTCGACAAACAAACAAAACCAGAAATCCCACAGGAGTGACTGGACATGAGAGCCTGAACGAAGCAGCCATTGCCTCCAGCCACCATAAAGCAGGAAAGAACTGCGACTATCAAAATAGTTTTCATATTTCGTTAACATTCATCTATTAAGGCCATCAACCTAAAATCAATTTGGAAAGACGAAAGGCTGAGGTCGACGAATGAAAGCCTCTAATTATCCCTGATGCCTCGCAGTGGAGAGAGACTCGACACAATGCAGCTCTCGTACGGAAACTCTCGACTTAGAAAATAATAACTAGAACAAAGTATATTATTGTAGATTTTAGAAGTTGACCAGTGAGCTGCTGGTCAGGTGAATCACACTGTCCTGTACTCTCATGAACACACTGTCCTGGACTCTCCTGAACACACTGCCCTGTACTCTCTTGAACACACTGTCCTGTACTCTCGTGAACACACTGTCCTGTACTCTCCTGAACACACTGTCCTGTACTCTCCTGAACACACTGTCCTGTACTCTCATGAACACACTGCCCTGTACTCTCCTGAACACACTGCCCTGTACTCTCTTGAACACACTGTCCTGTACTCTCCTGAACACACTGTCCTGTACTCTCGTGAACACACTGCCCTGTACTCTCGTGAACACACCGTCCTGTACTCTCGTGAACACACTGTCCTGTACTCTCGTGAACACACTGTACTGTACTCTCGTGAACACACTGTCCTGTACTCTCGTGAACACACTGTCCTGTACTCTCGTGAACACACTGCCCTGTCCTCTATTAGACATAGTGTCCAGTCCTCTACTAGACACACTGTCCTGTACTCTCCTGAACACACTGTCCTGTACTCTCCTGAACACACTGTCTTGTACTCTCCCGAACACACTACCCTGTACTCTACTAGACATAGTGTCCTGTACTCTCCCGAACACACTACCCTGTCCTCTACTAGACATAGTGTCCTCGTCTGTACATAAACTACCCAAAAAAGACAAGCAATAGGTCGGCTGGGCATAATGTCTTCGCTATAACAGTTTACAAAAGGTTACTGCCATCGCAAGAAATAATATATGAAGAAAAAAATTATAATTCACATATTCTAAGAATAAAAAAATTCTGTGAAAAACAAAGGAATAATTGAGTGTATTAAATCTAGTTCCTGAAACGTGACGGACAAAGGAACTAATGGTGGACGGAACGACGCAGCCACGTATAAACACAACACTTGGCGGAGTATAATGTGACGTGAAGAGAATTATGCTTATATCCCCTTGTTTCTATTATGTTAATGTTGATTAATGTATTAAAGGTTGACGTCAGGAAGCTGCTTCATTGGACAACACGATGTACAGTGATAACAATTTAGATTAATTTTACTATATTTAACAGTTAATCCAAAAGTTCTTATGGGCAAGTTTTAGTTGTCGAATATATTAAAAATGTAAAAACTCGACATGTTGGACGGTTACAACACAAAAACAGGAAATCTCAATGAAAACAAAATCAAA
The DNA here is from genome assembly GCF_018991925.1 of Homarus americanus. Lineage (NCBI taxonomy): Eukaryota > Metazoa > Arthropoda > Malacostraca > Decapoda > Nephropidae > Homarus > Homarus americanus. The sequence goes on along the minus strand of NW_024726651.1, from coordinate 1,524 downwards.
TTGAGTCTTAATGGATTAATAAAAAAAATCATCAGAATAGCGACGTCACCAACTAGACAGCCAAGTTTATAATCTTAACAGGAATTACATCTCTGGCAGTCATGTATACCAGCCCACAGTCAAGGGCAGTTGTTTTTGACGGTACACTTGGCTACCAGCTGTGAAGGAGAGGATTTTAGTGATTGTGGACTGGGCCAGTTGCTTTCTTTATTTATTTTATTCAAGCATTCCTTCTTTTTTCGGAAAACGTTCTGGCCAGGATCGTCATATATCCTCAGGTCAGCTTCGGAATCCCTACTAGTGGTGTCAGGCCAATATTCACCCCGCGCATCTACTGCCAGTCCTCCAACTAAATCGAGGCAGTGTCACCAACGCGTCCGTTGGTCCCCGTTAAACGCTCCAGTTCAGTGAAGACGACAACAGTAGGTGGGAGTGATGTCGAAGGTTATCACCAGGGAGACAATACCTGGAAACAAGCCTCATATGTCTGTCTGGCTGTCTTTCGTGCGATGTCTCTTCACTTCACGAGTTACCGAGTTTTATAGCGGCCGGTACAAGGTGTTCATTACGTAAGGCCGAATCCTAGACCTGGATAGCTAAAAAATATGTATATGCGGAGGTATGCATTTCCTTGCTTTATATAGACGCCCAATGTGTCCAGTATGAATGGTCTAAGAGTTACCAGGAAACCCAAATGGCCAGGGTTCACGCCAATATTAGACTACATCTGTCCCGTGCCGGCTGTGGCCTCGATGGTCTAAACGCAAATTCTATAACAACTGGTAGCAGAATCGCACAATTTTCGGCCTAGTGGTCTCAATGACGTCGAGTCGAAACCTGGACGTGAATAGAGGACTAGTTTTAGCGAGTAATATTTTCCCTCTCTCGCTAGCTTGGCCAAACACACATAAACAAGATGCACCAGCCCCAACGAGTACCTTGGTCATCAAGGCTTGTCGAGCCATCGATCACTTGTTTAAGGAGCTCAGTAAATTTACCGTCTGCATGGAGGGCGACCTGCCTCCGGGATATGAGGTAGAGTATTGGTGCTGGATGCTTTGGCTGACTTCAGGAGATTATTTGGTCGCTGTAGGTTAGGTTAGGTTAGGTGCAGTACATACCAAGGCAGTTGCAGTTGTTAACGCTATAATGCAATATTACACTTCAACAGCTAAGATCTTTAAGCGAGTATACAAGATTAGTTATTACATTAACTCATCAATAATTAAGAATTATGAGATATACAAGTCTTCCTCGGGCAGCCACCATGTTTACAAGTGATGTCAGTTGTCTGGGGTGCCATGTTGTCTGGGGGGGGGGTTGAGTGCAGGTACAGCTAGGCCGGGAGATGTATCTCTGTGAGCGCATGACGCCTGGTCAGAATATCTCGACTTGAGGTCACTGCTGTAAGAATGATTGTCTTGGCTCTGTGTTGTCTGGTGTAGTGTACCGTAAGGGTCGTGTGGGTATAAACGACAAGTATACCTTTTATATAAACAAAATAACAAATGAAGCAATAATAAA
>NW_024726650.1:0-5238 GCF_018991925.1 Homarus americanus | reverse complement strand
CTGGCAACTGTACCGACACTCACAGCTGGTGGTGCGTTGGTACGTCGTTTCCATTGTTTACTGGTAGTTACTGGTAAATATTTTTCAACCTAACGAAACTATTACCCGTTTAGAGGTCGACCTCCAATTTTTTGCCAAATAATTTGGTCTTAAAAACTCGAACTACACACAGGTATACACGGTAAATAAGGACATGGGGGGGCCAGGGTTTTTTTAGGGGGGCAGCAAAAGTACACGGATTTTTAACATTCACGGGTGTCTCTGATACCTAACCCCCGCTTATGTTAAGGGCAGACTGTAACTCACTTTGTTTTTATGTTATACAGTACATAAAAAAAAATTGTACATCAATCTGATATATATATATATATATATATATATATATATATATATATATATATATATATATATATATATATATATATATATATATATATATATATATATATATATATATATATATATATATACATATATATATATATATATATATATATAGATATATACATGTGTAACAAAGCACAAAGCAGGGAACTTCCAATTCAGGGATGGGACACACTTGTAGTCTTCTCTCAATTATTTACTCTAGAAATCACCCGAGAAGGAAGAGGCTGGGACCTAGATCAGACATAACTAGTTATTATACATACAAAACAAGCATCAACTGTTGTCATAGGGGTACCACACAGTAGTAGGAATTAAACAATACATAATAAACCCGTGGTGTAGACTCACTCCAGGGTGAATGTCTGGAGAGCAACGCTAGAATTACCCTTATTCTGGCTTACAAACTACCTCCACGAGATCATCACATTCTTCATATAACATTTATTATGCTCAATCTATCAAACACACTCTAACAGAGCAAAGAAATACGTGGGACACACCTGCTACTGGGCCCCGGGATGTAAACAACGCCATGGCGTCTCTCCCCCCCGGCTGGGATGCATATTCGTTCTAGCGCGGATTCACAAGACAAAATTACGTTTTCCTCCTCGAAGCTTACAAAAATACATATCCATATCAATAATATTCTATATCACAAAATGGTTGTCTCTGGAGTTCCTCATACCACACACACTCCTCCATACAAATGTTTGCCGATGGCGCCAAGTTATTTCGGGAAATTAAGAACCGAGCATTTGCATTCATCTACAATGCATTCATCTACAATGCTTTTTTCCTTTTTAACCTCCTCACTACCCTGTATTTGGAAACCACTTTTAATATTTGTTGACTATTACAGTTAATTTATTCGGCAGAGTGTGGATGATGCTGCGGATTGGTAGCTGGTATTTGACCCCACCGAATAAACTACATTATTACCAGGGAACTATATATACAACACCGAAATGTCAGCTGCTAATGGGGTTTATAAGTTCCTCCCGCTTGCTAAGTAAAGATGCCTGGTTGATCTGCTAGGTACAACCATGATGAAATATATATATTTACTGTTGTAACTAAACTGAGCTAAAAGATAAAGTTAAAGTCTTAAATTATTTATGCCTTAACCACATGAAAAGGTTAAATAAATACACAGTAAACTTACTGCTCCACATGTAACAATGCGATTGGTGCTGGGAGCCCAGTCAATGCCTGTGACACGCAGATCATGACCCTGGAGTGTTTCCTGAAGCTTCCACTCTGATGCAGCTCTGCCATATATATTCACTTCATTGTTGTTGAGACTCAATGCCACTTCTGTAAGAAATACACACACATGCACTGAGGTTGCAAAACTAGAGAAACAAAACAAAACTACAGAGAAGCTAAGTAGCTAAATAAAATCTAAACCTAATAATGAAAAAAAAAATAAAAAATAAAATTAACTCCACCTACTTTCTGGTACAAACTGGGAGAGATCAGAAGCTTTGAACATGTTATGACCAGAAGAGGAAACCAGTCCTGCTCAGGTATAAAAAAGAGGACTGAACCCCCCCCCCAGTGATTATGCTGTATTATGACAGCTGTCTGGCTGAAAACTTAGGTAAAATTGCAGATTACAGCAACCAAAGAATAACCTAATCTAATCTTCCAGAATTCTGTGGTTGCATTTATTTTTTATTTTTATTTTTTATTTTTTTACGGGGAATAGGCCACCCAGCAACAGGTCATTGAACCACAATGGGGCCTGGGGGGCAAAAAAAATAAGAGTAAAAAGAAATTGAATTGCCCACAGAGAAACTGTGGGCACCACGGGCAATACGAGAGTTACAAGTCCACGGCCTTGCCGGCAGTACACGGGATGCCAAATCCACCAAACATTGGCCATTAAAGTACCTGTAAAAAAGAGAGTGAAGCAACATTGAAGCAAAGAGAAAGGGATGAAAGATTATCAATTAAAGGAGGAGAGTCAATAAGATGAAATGCCTTTGATTCCACCTTATCTAACAGTTGGACAGAAGAAGAGCCACCCTCGATATGAGCACAGTACTCCAAGTTAGGACAAATGAATCTCTTATAAACTGAAGCAACTGCTCAGGAGTAAAGTAGCTACGGCATCTGTACAGCATTCCCAGCTTTCGGAAGGCAGTTTTAGCAATGTTGTGGATGTGTGGCTTCCATGACATATTATAGGTAATGGTGAGACCTAACATATCTATTTTAGAACTTAGCAGAATGATTGCATCCTGAAATGTGATTGGTGGGAGATCATCAAATATTACAAAAACTTCTTCTAGAAAAGTGATACCGATAAAACTCAGTTTGAAAATTAGATGGCAATTTACCTGCCAGGCAAGTGCTATTTAACTTCATATAGGTCGGTACTCACGGCTGCGGTCCTCATTCCGGGCACGACAAGCGATGGGCACGAGGCCGAACCGGAACACTTCTGTCATGGCGTATCACTTGGAGCAGGTGTCTGTAACACTGTGTAAAATAAATGGTAAATTTTCACAAATGCACCGGTCTTTGTTCAGATATTAAAAATATGTTTTTTCAGTGTTACTCGATGAGTTTCGAACAAATTTAATATTAATTTCAGCCGGAAATCAATAGTTCTTTGGGTAAATCACATAAATAAAAAACCAACAAACTAACAAATCCAAACCTAACCTTAACTAACCTAACACTATTTTTCCGACGAAAATCTGCAATTGACGTAAAACTCTCGCCCAATTATAAGTCTCCTATAGCCAATAAGAAACTCCCACACCACCCCCCACACATGCGCTGTAGATGCTTAAGAATCCAACACGGAGGTAAGGAGCACTGCGCGACGGGCGGTCAGACCTCCGTGAGACGTAAACAACAAATGACAACACTCGTGAATGACCAAATCTAATAATATTGAAAAATTAATATCTCGGTTATCCTTAATTTCCGGCGGAAATGTCACAAAAGAAAAATGTCTTAGATTGTCTAAACATTACGAAAAACATATTAATAACAGTGAGAGAAATACCAGTGCAAGATCGAAAATTCACTAAATAAATTATAAAACTTACACAAGTCATAAATAAAACTATATAAATATATCAGGTTTTAATAGGTTCTAGTAAATGTCACCTAGATTTTAAAATATATCATAATGGTAAGAACATATTGAAAAAATGAAAGAAATTGAACAACACCTGCTGGTTTTAGTCATCTCTTCCAAGAATACCTTTATACCCGTTAAATATAAGATTAACTTTAATTTCTTACCGTAAATAAAGTGGCAACCATCTGTATCCATTAACTAAAACAGTATCTACATGGATATTACAGTACAAATATAAATCTTTCACCAATTACATGACCAATGTATATAATTATTATCATAGATATACGAATTATTGGTTAAAGGCGATGAATCATTTACAGTAGGCGGGGCTGTCCCCTCACGTCTTCCGCCATAACTACGACCTACAATAACTTCTTTCATGCCATTAGGAAGTTAATTTGTTATATATTATCAAAATACATGGAACAAAAAAAAGAGTTCCTTCTACTTACCTAAATATTGAAGGATATTAGCGGACTCTGGTCAACATCCTCAAGTCCTGACTTGTGACCAAAACAGCTTGAGTCTCAACCTGTTGGCCTGACTTAAAGCACAAAGCAGGGAACTCCCAATTCAGGGATGGGACACACTTGTAGTCTTCTCTCAATTATTTACTCTAGAAATCACCCGAGAAGGAAGAGGCTGGGACCTAGATCAGACATAACTAGTTATTATACATACAAAACAAGCATCAACTGTTGTCATAGGGGTACCACACAGTAGTAGGAATTAAACAATACATAATAAACCCGTGGTGTAGACTCACTCCAGGGTGAATGTCTGGAGAGCAACGCTAGAATTAGCCTTATTCTGGCTTACAAACTACCTCCACGAGATCATCACATTCTTCATATAACATTTATTATGCTCAATCTATCAAACACACTCTAACAGAGCAAAGAAATACGTGGGACCTACCTGCTACTGGGCCCCGGGATGTAAACAACGCCATGGCGTCTCTCCCCCCCCCCCATATTCGTTCTAGCGCGGATTCACAAGACATATTTACGTTTTCCTCCTCGAAGCTTACAAAAATACATATCCATATCAATAATATTCTATATCACAAAATGGTTGTCTCTGGAGTTCCTCATACCACACACACTCCTCCATACAAATGTTTGCCGATGGCGCCAAGTTATTTCGGGAAATTAAGAACCGAGCATTTGCATTCATCTACAATGCTTTTTTCCTTTTTAACCTCCTCACTACCCTGTATTTGGAAACCACTTTTAATATTTTATTCAGCTAATGCCAGACAATTTTATTCAGCAGAGTGTGGACCCAGTGCACAAGTGGTTACTTTTACTTTTTTTTTTACTTTTATCCTCTTCGCCACTGATCGGCTTGTTAGCCGCTTGGGCGATCGGTCACGTCTCTTTTCCTTTATATTCTTCACCAAAAGGTCGGCTAGTCGCCCAAGGATCGGCCTGCCCTGTCACGCACTGTTGGTAAATACTGGGCATGCACCGGCTCCTGAATGTACCTGAACCCGCTCCAGTGTTGGTCAAGTCTTCTCTTGAAAGAGCTCACACTCGGTGCCGTCACAACACTCTCTGGTAGATTGTTCCAAGAGTTTACAACCCTCACTCCGAAAAAGTTTGCCCTCACGGTTTTCCGGACTTGCGGCTTCTTCAATCTTGAGCTGTGACCCCTTGTGGGGCGAGCGTCCGCCAGCTCCAAGTAAGGACACTCAACTGAGTAGTGCCCCCTAAGATGCTTATAAACCTCAACTAGGTCCCCCCTTGCCC
>NW_024726649.1:0-6416 GCF_018991925.1 Homarus americanus | reverse complement strand
AAGTCGATTAGCCCAACAAAGTCATCGTATGGTTATTATTTCCATTAAGAACCATCCAGTGACCAAAGGCAGTGACCCAGCAACGCAGACACAGTGAAAAGGTTGAGCCAGAGATGTAAGGAGACAGCAGACACCAGATAAATAGAGCTAATACTTTATTGTCCACTCTTCTTATGTGGGTATCGGAGTTATTGATCTCAACTTGGACCATATCGAATATTTGACCTTGTAAATAAACAACACCATTTACAAAGAGGTTTTTCCTCTTGAACTTTCTCCTCAGATAGAGAGTTTAACCGTATATTACAACTTTAATACTATTATAGAATTGTTTTCAGTATCACCTGAAGATTAGACACCCCAGCTTATTTCACCTTTATATTAACCACCCTAACGCAAAATAGGTTTGGTTAGGTTAGGTTAGGTTAGGTCAGGTCAGGTCAGGTCTTACGAATGCTCTTACAAATATACATGAAATGTCTTCTTTGTCATCAGAGGCAGAGCGCAAAAGTAGTTCACGTAGCTACAGTGGTAGAGAGGTGTATACAATGGTACAGTGGTGTCTACAATGGTACACAATGGTAGAGAAGTGGCGTGGTAGCAGACGAGGGCAGACGTACGGTAGTGGAGGTTGGCGTGTGCCGTTCACATCACCTTCTTGATAATCATCTGCCGCCATAAGCAAGACTTAGGAGAAACACTGTCCTTTCTGGATGACACACCGCCCTTAAATATTACTGTGTGTGTGTGTGTGTGTGTGTGTGTGTGTGTGTGTGTGTGTGAGTAAAGGCAGTGTGATGTCATCTTTGAACCTCTGATTAAAAAAAAAAAATAAAATAAAGGGGGTTTTCAGGGACTAAGTAAACTGTACATACTATCCCCCAACACAGATGAAAATGTTTTTACGTGTCCATGTAAACTGATTTTCACTTCCTGGACACAATATAAACGGCTTCTTTACACACACACACACACACACACACACACACACACACACACAGAAAATTCTAATAAAAACACAGTATCGTCGTGCCAACTCCGTACCCCAGATATGACTACTTGAAAGCTGTCACGTTATTTACGACTAGGAGCTGACTAGTCATGGTAGAGGGGGTGGGGGTAGTGGGGGGTTAAAGTATATGTAGGGGTAAGTGGGTAAGGAGGGAGGTGGTAGGAAGAAAGGGGTAAGGGGGGAGTGTACGTGGAGGGGGAGAGGGTAAGTGGAGCCGGATGAGGTAAGTGGAGAGGAAGGAGGTAAGAGGAGGGGGGAAAGGGGTAAGTGGAGAGGGAGGAGGTATAGGAAAGGGGATAACTGAAGGGGGAAGGGTAGGTGGAGGAGAAGGGGGTAGGAGGAGGGAGGGAGAGGGGGAGCCACTGTGTTCCGCCTTTCACTAATTGATCCAAGTGATAATCCCCGCCGTAGTGACTCGCGTCTGGCAGGTCACGCACCGCACATAATGAAGGCCGCCCGTCGTTTTTATTAGGCTCAGCTCTGCTTTATTGGAGGATTAGTTTTTAGAATCAATCTAATTATCCATTAGGAATATGTTTGCATCGAGGATTTAAATTGGTCTGGTCATGGTGTGGGGAAAGTTACGGAGGGTGGGAGGGAGTGTTTAGTGTGATGGCCCATGACATTATGGGCGTAAGGTGGCCGTCTGCAACACACACGTACAATACCCCTCTCCCCTACCCACACACACAACAACGCCCCCCTCCTCAACCCACCCACACAACAACGCCCCCCTCCTCCCAACACACCCACAACACCCCTCCTCAACACACCACAACGCCCCCTCCTCAGCCAGCCACAACACCCCCTCCTCAGCCCATCCACAACACCCCCTCCTCAACACACCACAACGCCCCCCTCCTCAGCTAGTCTGTGCCCCTACTGTGCCCCCTCATCAACCCCATCCACAACACCCCCTCCTCCAACCCATCTGCTTACCCCCCCCTTCTCCAACTCATCCACAACACCCCCCTCCCTCAACACACCCACAACACCCCGCTCCTCAACACACCACAACACCTCTCTCCTCCAACCCCACCCCTAGCCCCCTCCTCAACACACCCACAACACCTCTCTCCTCAGCCACCCACAACCCCCCCCCTCCTCAACACACCCACCTTACCTCTCTCACTCAACCCACCCACAACACCCCCCTCCCCTCAACACACCCACAACACCCCCCTCCCTCACCTACCAATTATCCATATTACCTCCTTTTTCTTCTTTATCTTGTAATTCCCAAGTTGAGTAATATCAATCGAGGATCTGTCAGCAGGATTATTAGAGATACATATTTCTGACAGAGACTTGTAATCATGTGTGTGTGTGTGTGTGTGTGTGTGTGTGTGTGTGTGTGTGTGTGTGTGTGTGTGTGTGTAGAGGTTTATTAAGGAATATCTAAAGCAGCCTTGGGTGGGTCAAGAGAGCTGTGTTGGATAATATAACCAAATATAACCTAACTTAATAAAGCCTAACCTATAACCTAATATAACATAACCTAATATAGCTTAGCCTAACCTAATCTAACCTAAGTCCACCATTTTGTATTAGGGTATATAATTGTCCCGTGAAATAACTAAGGATGCCTATAATCTTCACAAGACCCTCTGAGTCTTACCAACTTTGGATCACTACACAAGGGGGATGAAATTAATAACGAAAAACTATAAAAAAAATAATACTTCGACTAACACAGACACACACAAACTACGACCACCCCAAGAGATAAAATATGACTGACATGAATAATTATTAATATCCACATTATAATATGCCTCCTGTATGAAGATTTTTGTCCAAGGAATAACTTTTGTTGTCGGTGATGAGGCAGTCTGTGTGTTCAGTGGTTCAGCTGCTGCCATGAGTGTGAATTCTTCTCCGATAAAGTATTTAAGTTTAAGGCAAGAGAGTATAGGTTGTCCCCCGCCCGTCAGCTGGGGATACCAAGCCTATTACCATCCTCTTGGCTGTGTGTCCTTCCGGGTGTCTTATGAACGCCCAACTCCCCCCAAAAAAACATCGAGAGAAAACAATCATTAACTCACATATGTGCTAGGTGGATTTTGTCTACATATGGAGTCAAAAGAGTGGTAAGAAGTAGTGTCTTGTAGAGCATGGCTCCACCTACAGGTCAGACTTGGCACACCAATTAAATCAGTTCAAACTTAGGCGAGTTGTAGTGTGGGTCGCTCACCAGCTTCACCTTCAAGGCAAGACGTACAGGTGACACGTGGTTGAAAACAAGAACAGAAGCTACAGGTAATGTGTAGGTACAGGAGCCAGAGGTAGTGTGTAGGTAGAGGAGCCAGAGGTAGTGCGTAGGTAGAGGAGCCTGGAGGTAGTGTGTAGGTAGAGGAGCCTGGAGGTAGTGTGTGTGAGGTGGAGGTGGTATGTGTGTGTGTGGGCAGAGACCTGGAGGTGGTGTGTGGTGGGGCCTGGAGGTGGTGTGTGGGTGGGGGTGGGGGCCTGGGTGGTGTGTGGGTGGGGGTACAGGGCTGGAGGTGGTGTGTGGGGTGGAGGTGGAGTGGTGTGTGGGTGCAGGGCCTGGGTGGTGTGTGGGTACAGGAGCCTGGAGGTAGTGTGTAGGTGCAGGAGCCTGGGTGGTGTGTGGGTACAGGGCCTGGGAGGTGTGTGGGTAGAGGAGCCTGGAGGTGGTGTGTAGGTACAGGAGCCTGGAGGTGTGTGTGGGTACAGGAGCCTGGGTGGTGTGTGGTGGGAGCCTGGGTGGTGTGGGTACAGGAGCCTGGAGGTGGTGTGTGGGTAGAGGGCCTGGTGGTGTGTGTGGGTACAGGGCCTGGAGGGTGGTGTGGAGAGGAGCCAGAGGTGGTGCGTGGTGGGAGCCTGGAGGTGGTGTGTGGGTGGGGAGCCTGGGTGGTGTGTGGGTACAGGGCCTGGAGGTGGTGTGGTGGGGAGCCTGGGGTGGTGTGTGGGTGGGGGGCCTGGAGGTGGTGTGTAGGTAGGGGAGCCTGGAGGTGGTGTGTGGGTACAGGGCCTGGAGGTGGTGTGTGGGTGAGGAGCCTGGGTGGTGTGTAGGTAGAGGAGCCTGGGTGGTGTGTAGGTACAGGAGCCTGGAGGTAGTGTGTGGGTAGAGGAGCCTGGAGGTAGTGTGTAGGTACAGGAGCCTGGAGGGAGTGTAGGTAGAGGAGCCAGAGGTAGTGTAGGTAGAGGAGCCTGGAGGTGGTGTGAGGTAGAGGAGCCTGGAGGTAGTGTGTAGGTACAGGAGCCTGGAGGTAGTGTAGGTAGAGGAGCCTGGGGTGGTGTGTAGAGGGAGCCTGGAGGTGTGTGTGGGTAGAGGAGCCTGGAGGTAGTGTGTAGGCCAGGAGCCAGGAGGTAGTGTGTAGGCAGAGGAGCCTGGAGGAGGTGTGTAGGTAGAGGAGCCTGGGTGGTGTGTAGGTAGAGGAGCCTGGAGGTAGTGTGTAGGCAGAGGAGCCTGGAGGTAGTGCGGGGTAGAGGAGCCTGGAGGTAGTGTAGGTAGAGGAGCCTGGAGGTAGTGTGGTAGGAGGAGCCTGGAGGTAGTGTGTAGGTAGAGAGCCTGGAGGTGGTGTGTGGTAGAGTGGAGCCAGAGGTAGTGGTGTGTAGGTGGAGCCTGGATAGTAGAGAGGAGCCTGGAGGTAGGTAGAGGAGCCTGGAGGTAGTGTGTAGGTAGAGGAGCCTGGAGGTAGTGTAGGTAGAGGAGCCCAGAGGTAGTGTGTAGGTAGAGGAGCCTGAGGTAGGTAGAGGGAGCCAGAGGTAGTGTGTAGGTAGAGGAGCCTGGAGGTAGTGTGTAGGTAGAGGAGCCTGGAGGTGTGTAGGTAGAGGAGCCTGGAGGTAGTGTGTAGGCAGAGGAGCCTGGAGGTAGTGTGTAGGTAGAGGAGCCTGGAGGTGTGTGTGGTAGAGGAGCCTGGAGGAGTGTGTAGGTAGAGGAGCCTGGAGGAGCTGTCATAGGACATTGATGACTGCAGGAGAGTGCGGGTGGAGGCCTTGGTGGGGTCACTGATCACCGGTGGGATCAACACGGCTGTTATCCCGAGAAAGTGCCACCAACTTCCTGGCACCACAGGTAAACGACCGTCACTCACCTTCAGGAATCAATTACAAAACCAACAATAATTCTTTCACGTCAATTTTATCTAAAATCTGATTAAGTCGACACAACATATCTACATAACAATATACTCAGTGTTAACATAGAACACAGCCAACCACACCATAATAATGACTAATTCTATATTAACAAGAGGAGTACCAATACCACGTTAACAATAAATACTATTTACAATTCTCAATATTAACACTACAAATCAATTACATCATTCTAAGGGAAACAACAACACTATACAAACAATACTAACATATATAAATTCAAATTATCTACTACTAGCATAATTAACGTCACATTTACGACAATAAGCTAATTTATACCATTCTAACAGAAGGACGACAATATTTTAACAATTATATTTCTAACACTTTGACACAGACGATATCAATCCTCACATAATAATAATACTAATAATAATAATAATAATAATAATAATAATAATAATAATAATAATAATGTATCGCTAAACCATCAAATTTCAAACGACACGAACAAAACCTAACCTAACCTAACCTAACCTAACCTAACCTAACCTAACCTAACCTAACCAAACCTAACCTAACCTAACCCACTTCATCAATCTAGCTTAAACTACCTAATTTAACCTAATCTAACATAACCCAACCAAATCTAAACGAAGGTAACGCAAATCCAACCTAAACTATCCTAATCTACCCAATGTTACGTAAACATATTTAATCTGGCCTGGTCAGGTTAGTTTACGTGTGACTGAATTAGGTTAGGTTAGAAAAGTTCGGTTAGATTAAGTTTGGTGAGATTAACTATAGCTGTGTTATGTTATAGTAGTTTAGGTGGGTTTAAGGTTACGTTTGTTTGTTAAGTAACGTTCAGCTATGCTAAAGTTAGGCTGATTAAGATAGGTTAAGCTTAGTCATCCATAAATTAGGTTAGAATGGGTAAGGTTAGGTTAGTTTAACTTGCGTTACGTGAAATATAAATACTCTACCGGTGTCACCGGCGGTAGTTTCAACCCAATATGTGAAGCAGTTTACACACACACACACACACACACACACACACACACACACACACACACACACACACACACACACACACACACACGTGGTTGGGATTTATGTCACATGAACATCCGGCTAGTGAGCGAGTCAGGCTTGTAAACACGTGACAGTCAGGTATGTGAGTACACGAGTCAAGTTTATGAGAAAGATGAATCACTGTGTAAAGAGCCAGACGTGACCAGACCTGGAAGGTGTATAATGGGTACCCAATGTTAACACAAATAATAATAATAATAATAATAATAATAATAATAATAATAATAATAATAAGAAGAAGAATACA
>NW_024726648.1:0-24398 GCF_018991925.1 Homarus americanus | reverse complement strand
ACAAAGGACCCTAAAAGTCTATAACAATGTCCCCTGATTGAGTATAACAAAGCCCGCTCATCGAGTATAACAAAGTCCCCTGATCGAGGATAACAAAGTCCTCTGGTCGAGTATAACAAAGACACCGGAACGAGTATAACAAAGCCCCCTGATCGAGTATAAAAAATTTCCCTGATCGAGTATAACAAAGGCCCCTAATCAAGTATAACAAAGGCCCCAGATCGAGTATAACAAAGTCCCCTGGTCGAGTATAACAAAGTCCCCTGAACGATTATAACAAAGGCCCCTGATCGAGTATAACAAAGTCACCTGGTCGAGTATAACAAAGGCCCCTTATCGAGTTTAACAAAGGCCCCTTATCGAGTATAACAAAGTCCCCTGGTAGAATTATAAGAAACTCCCCTGATCAAGTATAACAAAGTCCCCTGATCGAGTAAAGCAAAGTCCCTGATCGAGTATATAACAAAGACCCTGAACGATTATAACAAAGGCCCCTGATCAAGTATATAACAAAGGCCCCAGATCGACTATAACAAAGTCCCCTGGTCGGCATATAACAAAGTCCCTGATCGAGTATAACAAAGTCTCCGATCGGTATACCAAAGTCCCCTGATCGAGTATATAACAAAGGCCTCTAATCGAGTATATAACAAAGGCCCCTCAATAAGTATATAACAAAAAGTCTTGATCGAGTATAACAAAGTCCCCTGATCGAGTATAACAAAGTCCCCTGATCGAGTATAACAAAGTCCCCTGATCGAGTATAACAAAGCCCCCTGATCGAGTATTACAAAGTCCCCTGATCGAGAATACCAAAGCCCCCTGATCAAGTATAACAAAGGCTCCAAATCGAGTGTTACAAAGTCCCAGGTCGAGTATAACAAAGTCCCCCTTATCGAGAATAACAATGTCCCCTGATCGAGTATAACAAAGCCCCCTGATCAAGTATAATAAAGGCCCCAAAACGAGTATAACAAGGTCCCCTGGTCGTGTATAACAAAGTCCCCTAATCGAGTATAACAAAGGCCCATGATCGAATATAACAAAATTTCCCTGATCGAGTATAACAAAGCCCTCGCATCGAGTATAACGAAGTCCCCCTTATCGAGAATAACTAAGTCCCCTGATCGAGTATAACAAAGCCCCCTTATCAAGTATAACAAAGGCTCCAGATCGAGTATAACAAAGTCCACTGGTCGAGTATAACAAAGTCCCCTGAACGATTATGACAAAGGCCCCTGATCGAGTATAACAAAGTTCCCTGATCGAGTATAACAAAGCCGCCTGATCGAGTATAACAAAGACCCACTTATCGAAAATAACAAAGTCCCCTGATCGAGTATAACAAAGCCCCTTGATCAAGTATAACAAAGGCCCCTGATCGAGTATAACAATGTCCCCTGGTCGAGTATAACAAAGTCCCCTGATCGAGTATAACAAAGGCCCCTGATCGAGTATAACAAAGTTCCCTGATCGAGTATAACAAAGCCCCCAGATCGAGTATAACAAAGTCTCCCTTATCTAGAATAACAAAGTCCCCTGATCGAGTATAACAAAGCCCCCTGATCAAGTATAACAAGGGCTCCAAATCGAGTGTAACAAAGTCCCAGGTCGAGTATAACAAAGTCCCCTGATCGAGTATAACAAAGGCCCCTGATCGAGTATAACAAAGGCCCCTGATCGAGTAAAACAAAGTCCCCTGATCCAGTATAACAAAGTCCCCTCACCGAGTATAATAAAGTTCCCTGATCGAGGATAACAATGCCCCCTCATAGAGTATAACAAAGTCCTCTGATTCGATTATAACAAAGTCCCCTGATCCGGTATAACAAAGGCCCCTGATCGAGTATAACAAAGGCCCCTCATCGAGTATAACAAAGTCCCATTATCGAGTATAAAAAAGTCCCCTCATCGAATATAACAAAGTCCCCTGATCGAGTATAACAAATTCCCCTGATCGAGTAGAACAAAGTCCCCTCATCGAGTATAACAAAGGCCCCTCATCGAGTATAACAAAGTCCTATGATCGAGAATAACAAAGTCCCTCATCGAATATAACAAAGTCCCCTGATCGAGTATAACCAAGTCCCCTGATCGAGTATAACAAGGTCCCCTGTTCGAGTATAACATAGTCCCCTGAACGATTATAAGAAAGGCCCTTGATCGAGTATAACAAAGCCCTGATCGAATACTTATAACAAAAGCGCTCTGAATGAGTATAACAAAGGCCCTCGATCGAGTATAAAGTTCTGATCGAGTATAACAAAAACCCTAATTGAGTATAAATAAAGTCCCCTTATCGAGAATAAATAAATAATGTCCCTGATCGAGTATAAATAAAGCCCCAGATCAAGTATAACAAAGGCCCCTCATCGAGTATAACAAAGTCCCCTGGTCGAGTATAACAAATTCCCCTAATCGAGTATAATAAAGGCCCATGATCGAGTATAACAAAATTTCCCTGATCGAGTATAACAAAGCCCTCTCATCGAGTATAACAAAGTCCCCCTTATCGAAAATAACTAAGTCCCCTGATCGAGTATAACAAAGCCCCCTGATCAAGTATAACAAAGGCTCCAGATCGAGTATAACAAAGTCCCCTGGTCGAGTATAACAAAGCCCCGTGATCGAGTATAACAAAGTCCCCTGATTGAGTATGACAAAGTCCCCTGGTCGAGTATAACAAAGTCCCCTGATCAAGTATAACAAAGACCCTAGATCGAGTATAACAAAGTCCCCTTTTCGAGTATAACAAAGTTTTCTGGACGAGTATAACAAAGGTCCCTGATCGAGTATAACAAAGGACCCTAAAAGTCTATAACAATGTCCCCTGATCGAGTATAACAAAGCCCGCTTATCGAGAATAACAAAGTCCCCTGATCGAGGATAACAAAGTCCCCTGGTCGAGTATAAAAAAGACACCTGAACGAGTATAACAAAGGACCCTAATCGAGTATAACAAAGTTCCCTGATCGAATATAACAAAGCCCCCTCATCGAGTATAACAAAGCCCTCCTTATCTTGAATAACAAAGTCCCCTGATCGAGTATAACAAAGCCCCCGGATCAAGTATAACAAAGCCCCCTGATCGAGTATAACAAAGTCCCCTGATCGAGTATAACAAAGGCCCCTGATCGAGTTTAACAGAATCCACTGATCGAGTATAACAATGTCCCCTGGTCGAGTATAACAAAGGCCCCTTATCGAGTTTAATAAAGGCCCCTCATCGAGTATAACAAAGTCCCTTGGTAGAATTATAAGAAACTCCCCTGATCGAGTATAACAGAGTCCCCTGATCGAGTATAACAAAGTCTCCTGATCGAGTATAACAAAGTCCCCTGAACGATTATAACAAAGGCCCCTGATCAAGTATAACAAAGGCCCCAGATCGAGTATAACAAAGTCACCTGGTCGAGTATAACAAAGTCCCCTGATCGAGTATAACAAAGTCTCCTGATCGAGTATAACAAAGTCCCCTGATCGAGTATAACAAAGGCCTCTAATCGAGTATAACAAAGGCCCCTCAATAAGTATAACAAAGGCCCCTCATCGAGTATAACAAAGTCCCATGATCGAGAATAACAAAGTCCCTCATCGAATATAACAAAGTCCCCTGATCGAGTATAACAAAGCCCCTCATCGAGTATAACAAAGTCCCCCTTATCGAGAATAACAAAGTCCCCTGAACGAGTATAACAAAGCCCCTGATCAAGTATAACAAAGGCTCCAAATCGAGTATAACAAAGTCCCAGGTCGAGTATAACAAAGTCCCCTGATCGAGTATAACAAAGGCCCCTGATCGAGTATAACAAAGGCCCCTGATCGAGTATAACAATTTCCCCTGATCGAGTATAACAAAGCCCCCTCATCGAGTAAAACAAAGTCCCCTCATCCAGTATAACAAAGTCCCCTCACCGAGTATAATAAAGTTCCCTGATCGAGGATAACAAAGCCCCCTCATAGAGTATAACAAAGTCCTCTGATCGATTATAACAAAGTCCCCTGATCGGGTATAACAAAGTCCCCTGATCGAGTAAAGGCCCCTCATCGAGTATAACAAAGTCCCATGATCGAGTATGAAAAAGTCCCCTCATCGAAAATAACAAAGTCCCCTGATCGAGTTTAACAAATTCCCCTGATCGAGCAGAACAAAGTCCCCTCATCGATTATAACAAAGGCCCCTCATCGAGTAGAACAAAGTCCCATGATCGAGAATAACAAAGTCCCTCATCGAATATAACAAAGTCCCCTGATCGAGTATAACAAAGTCCCCTGATCGAGTATAACAAGGTCCCCTGTTCGAGTATAACATAGTTCCCTGAACAATTATAACAAAGGCCCCTGATCGAGTATAACAAAGCCCCCGATCGAATATAACAAAAGCGCCTGAACGAGTATAACAAAGGCCCTGATCGAGTATAACAAAGTTCCCTGATCGAGTATAACAAAGTCCCCTAATTGAGTATAACAAAGTCCCCCTTATCGAGAATAACAATGTCCCCTGATCGAGTATAACAAAGCCCCCTGATTAAGTATAACAAAGGCCCCTCATCGAGTATAACAAAGTCCCCTGGTCGAGTATAACAAATTCCCCTAATCGAGTATAATAAAGGCCCATGATCGAGTATAACAAAATTTCCCTGATCAAGTATAACAAAGCCCCCTCATCGAGTATAACAAAGTCCCCCTAATCGAAAATAACTAAGTCCCCTCATCGAGTATAACAAAGCCCCCTGATCAAGTATAACAAAGGCTCCAGATCGAGTATAACAAAGTCCCCTCGTCGAGTATAACAAAGCCCCCTGATCGATTATAACAAAGTCCCCTGATCGAGTATGACAAAGTCCCCTGGTCGAGTATAACAAAGTCCCCTGATCAAGTATAACAAAGGCCCTAGATCGAGTATAACAAAGTCCCCTTTTCGAGTATAACAAAGTTCCCTGAACGAGTATAACAAAGGCCCCTGATCGAGTATAACAAAGGACCCTAAAAGTCTATAACAATGTCCCCTGATCGAGTATAACAAAGCCCGCTTATCGAGAATAACAAAGTCCCCTGATCGAGGATAACAAAGTCCCCTGGTCGAGTATAACAAAGACACCTGAACGAGTATAACAAAGGCCCCTGATCGAGTATAACAAAGTTCCCTGATCGAATATAACAAAGCCCCCTCATCGAGTATAACAAAGCCCTCCTTATCTTGAATAACAAAGTCCCCTGATCGAGTATAACAAAGACCCCGGATCAAGTATAACAAAGGCCCCTGATCGAGTTTAACAGAATCCACTGATCGAGTATATCAAAGTCCCCTGGTCGAGTATAACAAAGGCCCCTTATCGAGTTTAACAAAGGCCCCTCATCGAGTATATAACAAAGTCCCTAAGAGTCTATAAGAAACCCCCTGATCGAGTATAACAAAGTCCCCTGATCGAGTATAACAAAGTCCCCTGAACGATTATAACAAAGGCCCCTGATCAAGAATAACAAAGGCCCCAGATCGAGTATAACAAAGTCCCCTGGTCGAGTATAACAAAGTCCCCTGATCGAATATAACAAAGTCTCATGATCGAGTATAACAAAGTCCCTGATTGAGTATAACAAAGGCCTCTAATCGAGTATAAAAAAGGCCCCTCAATAAGTATAACAAAGTCCCCTGATCGAGTATAACAAAGTCCCCTGATCGAGTATAACAAAGTCCCCTGATCGAGTATAACAAAGTCCCCTGATCGAGTATAACAAAGTTCCCTGATCGAGTATAACAAAGCCCCCTGATCGAGTATTACAAAGTCCCCTGATCGAGAATACCAAAGCCCCCTGATCAAGTATAACAAAGGCTCCAAATCGAGTGTTACAAAGTCCCAGGTCGAGTATAACAAAGTCCCCCTTATCGAGAATAACAATGTCCCCTGATCGAGTATAACAAAGCCCCCTGATCAAGTATAATAAAGGCCCCAAAACGAGTATAACAAGGTCCCCTGGTCGTGTATAACAAAGTCCCCTAATCGAGTATAACAAAGGCCCATGATCGAATATAACAAAATTTCCCTGATCGAGTATAACAAAGCCCTCGCATCGAGTATAACGAAGTCCCCCTTATCGAGAATAACTAAGTCCCCTGATCGAGTATAACAAAGCCCCCTTATCAAGTATAACAAAGGCTCCAGATCGAGTATAACAAAGTCCACTGGTCGAGTATAACAAAGTCCCCTGAACGATTATGACAAAGGCCCCTGATCGAGTATAACAAAGTTCCCTGATCGAGTATAACAAAGCCGCCTGATCGAGTATAACAAAGACCCACTTATCGAAAATAACAAAGTCCCCTGATCGAGTATAACAAAGCCCCTTGATCAAGTATAACAAAGGCCCCTGATCGAGTATAACAATGTCCCCTGGTCGAGTATAACAAAGTCCCCTGATCGAGTATAACAAAGGCCCCTGATCGAGTATAACAAAGTTCCCTGATCGAGTATAACAAAGCCCCCAGATCGAGTATAACAAAGTCTCCCTTATCTAGAATAACAAAGTCCCCTGATCGAGTATAACAAAGCCCCCTGATCAAGTATAACAAGGGCTCCAAATCGAGTGTAACAAAGTCCCAGGTCGAGTATAACAAAGTCCCCTGATCGAGTATAACAAAGGCCCCTGATCGAGTATAACAAAGGCCCCTGATCGAGTAAAACAAAGTCCCCTGATCCAGTATAACAAAGTCCCCTCACCGAGTATAATAAAGTTCCCTGATCGAGGATAACAATGCCCCCTCATAGAGTATAACAAAGTCCTCTGATTCGATTATAACAAAGTCCCCTGATCCGGTATAACAAAGGCCCCTGATCGAGTATAACAAAGGCCCCTCATCGAGTATAACAAAGTCCCATTATCGAGTATAAAAAAGTCCCCTCATCGAATATAACAAAGTCCCCTGATCGAGTATAACAAATTCCCCTGATCGAGTAGAACAAAGTCCCCTCATCGAGTATAACAAAGACCCCTCATCGAGTATAACAAAGTCCCCTGATCGAGAATAACAAAGTCCCTCATCGAATATAACAAAGTCTCCTGATCGAGTATAACAAAGTCCCCTGATCGAGTATAACAAGGTCCCCTGTTCGAGTATAACATAGTTCCCTGAACAATTATAACAAAGGCCCCTGATCGAGTATAACAAAGCCCCCGATCGAATATAACAAAAGCGCCTGAACGAGTATAACAAAGGCCCCTGATCGAGTATAACAAAGTTCCCTGATCGAGTATAACAAAACCCCTAATTGAGTATAACAAAGTCCCCCTTATCGAGAATAACAATGTCCCCTGATCGAGTATAACAAAGCCCCCAGATCAAGTATAACAAAGGCCCCTCATCGAGTATAACAAAGTCCCCTGGTCGAGTATAACAAATTCCCCTAATCGAGTATAATAAAGGCCCATGATCGAGTATAACAAAATTTCCCTGATCGAGTATAACAAAGCCCTCTCATCGAGTATAACAAAGTCCCCCTTATCGAAAATAACTAAGTCCCCTGATCGAGTATAACAAAGCCCCCTGATCAAGTATAACAAAGGCTCCAGATCGAGTATAACAAAGTCCCCTGGTCGAGTATAACAAAGCCCCGTGATCGAGTATAACAAAGTCCCCTGATTGAGTATGACAAAGTCCCCTGGTCGAGTATAACAAAGTCCCCTGATCAAGTATAACAAAGACCCTAGATCGAGTATAACAAAGTCCCCTTTTCGAGTATAACAAAGTTTTCTGGACGAGTATAACAAAGGTCCCTGATCGAGTATAACAAAGGACCCTAAAAGTCTATAACAATGTCCCCTGATCGAGTATAACAAAGCCCGCTTATCGAGAATAACAAAGTCCCCTGATCGAGGATAACAAAGTCCCCTGGTCGAGTATAAAAAAGACACCTGAACGAGTATAACAAAGGACCCTAATCGAGTATAACAAAGTTCCCTGATCGAATATAACAAAGCCCCCTCATCGAGTATAACAAAGCCCTCCTTATCTTGAATAACAAAGTCCCCTGATCGAGTATAACAAAGCCCCCGGATCAAGTATAACAAAGCCCCCTGATCGAGTATAACAAAGTCCCCTGATCGAGTATAACAAAGGCCCCTGATCGAGTTTAACAGAATCCACTGATCGAGTATAACAATGTCCCCTGGTCGAGTATAACAAAGGCCCCTTATCGAGTTTAACAAAGGCCCCTCATCGAGTATAACAAAGTCCCTTGGTAGAATTATAAGAAACTCCCCTGATCGAGTATAACAGAGTCCCCTGATCGAGTATAACAAAGTCCCCTGATCGAGTATAACAAAGTCCCCTGAACGATTATAACAAAGGCCCCTGATCAAGTATAACAAAGGCCCCAGATCGAGTATAACAAAGTCCCTGGTCGAGTATACAAAGTCCTCTGATCGAAATATAACAAAGTCTCTGATCGAGTATAACAAAGTCCCTGATCGAGTATAACAAAGGCCTCTAATCGAGTATAACAAAGGCCCCTCAATAAGTATAACAAAGTCCCTTGATCGAGTATAACAAAGTCCCCTGATCGAGTATAACAAAGTCCCCTGATCGAGTATAACAAAGTTCCCTGATCGAGTATAACAAAGCCCCCTGATCGAGTATTACAAAGTCCCCTGATCGAGAATAACAAAGCCCCCTGATCAAGTATAACAAAGGCTCCAAATCGAGTGTTACAAAGTCCCAGGTCGAGTATAACAAAGTCCCCTGATCGAGTATAACAAAGGCCCCTGATCGAGTATAACAAAGGCCCCTGATCGAGTATAACAAAGTCCCCTGATATAGATATAACAAAGCCCCCTCATCGAGTAAAACAAAGTCCCCTGATCCAGTATAACAAAGTCCCCTCACCGAGTATAATAAAGTTCCCTGATCGAGGATAACAAAGCCCCCTCATAGAGTATAACAAAGTCCTCTGATCGATTATAACAAAGTCCCCTAATCGGGTATAACAAAGGCCCCTCATCGAGTATAACAAAGTCCCATGATCGAGTATAAAAAAGTCCCCTCATCGAAAATAACATGTCCCCTGATCGAGTATAACAAATTCCCCTGATCAAGCAGAACAAAGTCCCCTGAACGATTATAACAAAGGCCCCTGATTGAGTACAACAAAGCCCCAAGGATCGAGACAACAGTCCTCATCGAATATAACAGTGTCCCTGATCGAGTATAACAAAGTCCCCTAATCGAGTATAACAAGGTCCCCTGTTCGAGTATAACATAGTCCCCTGAACTATTATAACAAAGGCCCCTGATCGAGTATAACAAAGCCCCCTGATCGAATATAACAAAAGCGCCTGAACGAGTATAACAAAGGCCCTTGATCGAGTATAACAAAGTTCCCTGATCGAGTATAACAAAGTTCCCTAATTGAGTATAACAAAGTCCCCCTTATCGAGAATAACAATGTCCCCTGATCGAGTATAACAAAGCCCCCTGATTAAGTATAACAAAGGCCCCTCATCGAGTATAACAAAGTCCCCTGGTCGAGTATAACAAATTCCCCTAATCGAGTATAATAAAGGCCCATGATCGAGTATAACAAAATTTCCCTGATCAAGTATAACAAAGCCCCCTCATCGAGTATAACAAAGTCCCCCTTATCGAAAATAACTAAGTCCCCTCATCGAGTATAACAAAGCCCCCTGATCAAGTATAACAAAGGCTCCAGATCGAGTATAACAAAGTCCCCTCGTCGAGTATAACAAAGCCCCCTGATCGATTATAACAAAGTCCCTGGTCGAGAATAACAAAGTCCTGATCAAGTATAACAAAGGCCCAAAAATCGAGTATAACAAGTCCCTTTTCGAGTATAACAAAGTTCCTGAACGAGTATAACAAAGGCCCTGATCGAGTATAACAAAGGACCCTAAAAAGCTCCGCAACAATGTCCCTGGATCGAGTATAACAAAGCCCCGCTTTATCGAGAATAACAAAGTCCCCTGATCGAGGATAACAAAGTCCCCTGGTCGAGTATAACAAAGACACCTGAACGAGTATAACAAAGGCCCCTGATCGAGTATAACAAAGTTCCCTGATCGAATATAACAAAGCCCCCTCATCGAGTATAACAAAGCCCTCCTTATCTTGAATAACAAAGTCCCCTGATCGAGTATAACAAAGACCCCGGATCAAGTATAACAAAGGCCCCTGATCGAGTTTAACAGAATCCACTGATCGAGTATATCAAAGTCCCCTGGTCGAGTATAACAAAGGCCCCTTATCGAGTTTAACAAAGGCCCCTCATCGAGTATAACAAAGTCCCTTGGTAGAATTATAAGAAACTCCCCTGATCGAGTATAACAGAGTCCCCTGATCGAGTATAACAAAGTCCCCTGATCGAGTATAACAAAGTCCCCTGAACGATTATAACAAAGGCCCCTGATCAAGTATAACAAAGGCCCAAGATCGAGTATAACAAAGTCCCCTGGTCGAGTATAACAAAGTCCCCTGATCGAGTATAACAAAGTCTCCTGATCGAGTATAACAAAGTCCCCTCATCGAGTATAACAAAGGCCTCTAATCGAGTATAACAAAGGCCCCTCAATAAGTATAACAAAGTCCCTTGATCGAGTATAACAAAGTTCCCTGATCGAGTATAACAAAGTCCCCTCATCGAGTACAAAAAAGTCCCCTGATCGAAAGTATAACAGTTCCCTGATCGAGTATAACAAAAGCCCTCTTGATCGAGTATAACAAAGTCCCTCGATCGAGTATAACAAAGTCCCCTGATCGAGTATAACAAAGGCCCTCATCGAAGCTTAACAAAGGCCCCTGATCGAGTATAACAAGTCCCTGGTTTGAAGCTTAATAAACTCCCCGGTCAAGTACAAAGTCCTGATCGAGTATAACAAAGTCTCGAACGATTATAACAAAGGCCCCTCATCGAGTATAACAAAGTTTTGTATCGAGTAAGCAACAGCCCCTCATCGAGTATAACAAAGCCGCCTGATCGAGTATAACAAAGTCCCCTGATCGAGAGCATAACAAAGGCCCTGATCGAGCTTTAACAAAGGCACCTGATCGAGAACAGTCCCTGGTTTCAGTATAACAAAGACGCCTGAACGAGTATAACAAAGGCCCCTGATCGAGTATAACAAAGTTCCCTGATCGAGTATAACAAAGCCCCCTGATCGAGTATAACAAAGCCCCCTAATCGAGTATAACAAAGCCCCCCTAATCGAGAA
Source organism: Homarus americanus (assembly GCF_018991925.1). Lineage (NCBI taxonomy): Eukaryota > Metazoa > Arthropoda > Malacostraca > Decapoda > Nephropidae > Homarus > Homarus americanus. The sequence goes on along the minus strand of NW_024726648.1, from coordinate 13,178 downwards.
TAACAAAGTCCCCTGATCGAGTATAACAAAGCCCCCTGATCAAGTATAAGAAAGGTTCCTGATCGAGTATAACAAAGTCCCCTGGTCGAGTATAACAAAGTCCCCTGATCGAGTATAACAAAGGCCCCTGATCGAGTATAACAAAATTTCCCTTATCGAGTATAACAAAGCCCCCTCATCGAGTATAACAAAGTCCCTCTTATCGAGAATAACTAAGTCCCCTGATCGAGTATAACAAAGCCCCCTGATCAAGTATAACAAAGGCTCCAGATCGAGTATAGCAAAGTCCCCTGGTCGAGTATAACAAAGTCCCCTGAACGATTATAACAAAGACCCCTGATCGAGTATAACAAAGTTCCCTGATCGAGTAAAACAAAGCCCCCTGATCGAGAATAACATAGTCCCCTGATCGAGTATAACAAAGTCCCCTGATCGAGTATAACAAAGGCCCCTAATCGAGTTTAACAAAGGCCCCTGATCGAGTATAACAAAGTCCCCTGGTCGAGTAAAACAAAGTCGCCTGAACGAGTATAACAAAGGCCCTTGATCGAGAATAACAAAGTTCCCTGATCGAGTATAACAAAGCCCCCTGATCGAGTATAACAAAGACCCCATTATCGAGAATAACAAAGTCTCCTGATCGAGCATAACAAAGCCCCCTGATCGAGTATAACAAAGTCCCCTGGTCGAGTATAAGAAAGTCCCCTGATAGTGTATAACAAAGGCCCCTGATCGAGTATAACAAAGTCCCATTATCGAGTATAAAAAAGTCCCCTGGTCGAGTATAACAAAAGTCCCTGATAGTATAACAAAGGCCCCTGATCGAGTATAACAAAAGTCCCATTATCGAAAGTATAAAAAGTCCCCTCATCGAATATAACAAAGTCCCCTGATTTGAGTATAACAGTGCCCTGGATCAAGTATAACAAAGCCCTGATCGAGCATAAGAAAGACCCTTATCGAGAATAACAAAGTCCCCTGATCGAAAGTATAACAAAGGCCCCTCATCGAGTATAACAAAGTCCCATGATCGAGAATAACAAATTCCCTCATCGAATATAACAAAGTCCCCTGATCGAGTATAACAAAATCCCCTGAACGAGTATAACTAAGTCCCCTAAACGATTATAACAAAGGCCCCTGATCGAGTATAACAAAGTTCCCTGATCGAGTATAACAAAGCCCCCTGATCATGTATAACAAAGGCTCCAAATCGAGTATAACAAAGTCCCAGGTCGAGTATAACAAAGTACCCTCATCGAGTATACCAAAGGCCCCTGATCGAGTATAACAAAGGCCCCTGATCGAGTATAACAGAGTCCCCTGATCGAATATAACGAAGCCCCCTCATCGAGTAAAACAAAGTCCCCTGATCCAGTATAACAAAGTCCCCTCACCGAGTATAATAAAGTTCCCTGATCGAGGATAACAAAGCCCCCTCATAGAGTATAACAAAGTCCTCTGATCGATTATAACAAAGTCCCATGATCGGGTATAACAAAGGCCCCTGATCGAGTATAACAAAGGCCCCTCATCGATAATAACAAAGTCCCATGATCGAGTATAAAATAGCCCCATCATCGAATATAACAAAGTCCCCTGATCGAGTATAACAAATTCCCCTGATCGAGTAGAACAAAATCCCCTCATCGAGTATAACAAAGGCCCCTCATCGAGTATAACAAAGTCCCATGATCGATAATAACAAAGTCCCTCATCGAATATAACAAAGTCCCCTGATCGAGTATAACAAAGTCCCCTGATCGAGTATAACAAGGTCCCCTGTTCGAGTATAACATAGTCCCCTGAACGATTATAACAAAAGCCCCTGATCGAGTATAACAAAGCCCCCTAATAGAGTATAACAAAGTCCCCCTTATCGAGAATAACAATGTCCCCTTATTGAGTATAACAAAGCCCCCTGATCAAGTATAACAAAGGCCCCTGATCGAGTATAACAAAGTTCCCTGGTCGAGTATAACAAAGTCCCCTAATCGAGTATAACAAAGTCCCCTGATCGAGTATAACAAAGTCCCCTGATCGAGTATAACAAAGCCCTCTGATCGAGTATAACAAAGTCCCCTGATCGAGTATAACAAAATCCCATGATCGAGTTTAACAAAGTTCCCTGATCGTGTATAACAAAGCCCCCTCATTGAGTATAACAAAGTCCCCCTTATCGAGAATAACAAAGTCCCCTGATCGAGTATAACAAAGCACCCTGATCATATATAACAAAGGCTCCAAATCGAGTATAACAAAGTCCCAGGTCGAGTATAACAAAGTCCCCTGATTGAGTATAACAAAGGCCCCTGATCGAGTATAACAAAAGCCCCTGATCGAGTATAACAAAGTCCCCTGATCGAGTATAACAAAGCCCCCTCATCGAGTAAAACAAAGTCCCCTGATCCAGTGCAATAAAAGTCCTCACCGAAAGTATAAGTACACGGTTCCCTGATCGAGATAACAGCCCTCATAGAGTATATAACAAAGTCCTCTGATCTATTATAACAAAGTCCCCTGATCGGGTATAACAAAGGCCCCTGATCGAGTATAACAAAGGCCCTCATCGGTAAAATAACAAAGTCCCATGATCGAGTATATAAAATAGTCCATCATCGTAATATAACATAGTCCCCTGAACGATTATAACAAAGGCCCCGATCGAGTATAACAAAGCCCCCTTAATTGAGTATAACAAAGTCCCCTATCGAGAATAATAATGTCCCCTGATTGAGTATAACAAAAGCCCCCCTGATCAAGTATACAAGGCCCCTGATCGAGTATAACAAAGTTCCTGGTCGAGTATAACAAAAGTCCCCAAATCGAGTATAACAAAGTCCCCTGATCGAGTATAACAAAGTCCCCTGATCGAGTATAACAAAGTCACCTGATCGAGTATAACAAAGATCCCTGATCGAGTATAACAAAGCCCTGTGATCGAGTATACAAAGTCCCCTGATTGAGTATAACAAAGGCCCCTCATCGAGTTTAACAAAGGCCCCTGATCGAGTATAACAAAGTCCCCTGGTTGAGTATAACAAACTCCCCTGGTCGAGTATAACAAAGTTCCCTTGATCGGTATAACTAAGTCCCTTGAACGATTATAACAAAGGCCCTGATCGAGTATAACAAAGTTCCCTGATCGAGCTTTAACAAAGCCCCCTGATCGAGTATAACAAAGGGCCCTGATCGAGTTTAACAAAGGCCCTTGATCGAGTATAACAAAGTCCCCTGGTTGAGTATAACAAAGACGCCTGAAGGAGTATAACAAAGGCCCCTGATCGAGTATAACAAAGTTCCCTGAGCGAGTATAACAAAGCCCCCTCATCGAGTATAGCAAAGCCCCGTGATCGAGTACAACAAAGCCCCCCTTATCTTGAATAACAAAGTCCCCTGATCGAGTATAAGAAAGCCCCCTGATCAAGTATAACAAAGGCCCCTGATCGAGTATAACAAAGTCCCCTGATCGAGCATAACAAAGGCCCATGATCAAGTATAACAAAATTTCCCTGATCGAGTATAACAAAGCCCCCTCATCGAGTATAACAAAGTCCCCCTTATCGAGAATAACTAAGCTCCCTGATCGAGTATAACAAAGCCCCCTGATCAAGTATAAGAAAGGCTCCAGATCGAGTATAACAAAGTCCCCTGGTCGAGTATAACAAATTCCCCTGAACGATTATAACAAAGGCCCCTGATCGAGTATAACAAAGTTCCCTGAACGAGTATAACAAAGCCCCCTGATCGAGAATAACATAGTCCCCTGATCGAGTATAACAAATTCCCGTGATCGAGTATAACAAAGGCCCCTGATCGAGTTTAACAAAGGCCCCTGATCAAGTATAACAAAGTCCCCTGGTCGAGTATAGCAAAGTCGCCAGAACGAGTATATCAGCGTCTCCTGATCGAGTATATAACAAAGTTCTGATCGAGTATAACTGTAGTGAGGGGTTGTCAGACCACAGCTTACATCTCAGAAACTCTAGGCCTTCCCTAAGTCAAGTGTAGGGTAACTCTGCGGTTGACCAAGGATTGTAAATCAACTAGCTCCCCTCCCATGTGACATGTGGCCCCAACAAAACATGTAAGAAGGCACCAGCTGACCCCCTTCCGATATACAATAACCTACTCTCTGAACAAAGGCCGGACCTGACCTCACAATTAGCCAGGTCACTTGTAACCCTTGGAGCCCAACTCAAGGCCTCTCGTGTTACACGGCCCCGCCTGACGACTTCTCCTTACATCTCAGAAACTCCAGTCTAGCCCGACGTTTGGGAAGTCAAGTGTAGGGGAACTCCCACGGTTGCTCTCCCAATATACACACGGCCCCACCTGATGACTTTCCCAGATAGTTCTGAAAAAGACCAGGCCTGACCGCACATTTGCGGGGTCAAATGTAAGGAGACCCTTCGCCGCCCCCCCCCCCAGGCCAGCTGAACCTGACGGCTCGCATCCCAATATATAGGACGTCCTGGTCCTCCCTCGAGCGAATTGGCAGAGAAGCAGTTGTCTTGTAACTAGTGAGGGCCAGCTACCACGTCCCCAGTCCCGCTCGAGAGAAGCCCACCACTAAGTGTAACGAAGTCTCAGCTGGGTCCATCGACAAAGTGCTGTCAACTCCACGTGTAACAGTAAGTGCTGGCTGTGTAGACTGTAGAAGTGCAGTGATCCCGAACCTCCCCAACGATCGACTTAGTGAAGTGCCCATTTTAATTGTGAGGTTAGGTTATACGAGAATACCATAGTCTATCATAAATTGTGTACGAACCCCCCCTATTAATCCCCCCTATTGAACTAGTAAAATAAAGCTGTAACACGCATTGGTGTTTTATATACTACACTTGTACTGTGCCTGTGTTAATATACAGTGTTGACATCATACCCTCGAGACACGCTACCATTTCCTCTCGCTATAATACTCTACTACTATAAACTCCTAACTTACCTCTTCATGTGAGATTTTGTCTCATTACAATGGTGGCAGCGCACTTAACGTAAACTCACGCCTATTCCCCTTAGTGTTCAGTACAGTGATTGTTAGAACCTTTTAAAGTAAACTCGTAACTATCTTGACGAAGCAGGCAGTACAAGGGTGGTAACATTTGTAATATAATTCCTGTCCCTCAGTGTGGTACAAGTGGTGACAGTATCCACTCCCCCCTCCCTAGTCCACATATTGTTGGGTAACGGGGAACAATGGTCGAGAACTCAACCAGGGCAAGTGTCAGTAAAACCCCCTCCTCGTCCCACCCACAGACGTCATCGTCAACATTGACAATTTCGACTTCCACGATCAGTACTTCCCAGCCCTCCTCGCAAGCTAATATGACTTCTGTTAACATTACACCGACGACTTCCGTTTTATTCCCTTCCCTGAACAATCCACTAGTACCTACTCTCCCCCCCTACCCCTTAACCACCCTGCACCCTCTCTCGCCACTCCCCTCCCCTTAACCACCCTGCACCCTCTCTCGCCGCTCCCCCACCCCTTAACCACCCTGCACCTCTCTCTCGCCGCCCCCTACCCCTTAACCACCCTGCACCCTCTCTCGCCGCTCCCCCCCCACGCTCACGTACACCTTAGCACCTCCCAACTCCTACAGCATGCCAGACCCCTTCCTGACGTCTGTCTCAGCGAGTAGTGCGGCACAAGTAATCAGTCAGATACCCATGTTTGAGGGCGATGGCCGTGACCCTGCGACATCAGCCGATAGGCTGGAACAGTGGTTAGGAAACATTGAAAGTGCGTTCCCGGAACCCTTCAGGAATACGAGGAATGCCGCCTTAGGACGGCACGTATGCGATTGGGCGGTGACGCGAAAGGCGTGCTAGAATTTAAGCCGACAATAAAGAATGCTACCACGTGGGACACGTTCGCGAACGGATTACGGGAAGTTTACAGCCAGGGTGACTCATTACAAGATCACACGACACGTTTAGCTAATATCAAGCTAGAGGAGTGTTCATCACTCAATGTTTACCTATCATGCATAGGGAGTGCTGTGAAGATGGCGAGAGTGAATCACCCACAATTCTTCCCACCTGAGCTAGTACTCTCTTACTTTCTGTCGGGCTTACCCGGCGAGATGCGTACGTACATGGAGGCAAGCGGGATAACTACGATGGACAACGCAATTAAAGCAGTGCAGAGGTATATACAGCTCAGGAAACCCACTCCCCCCTCCAGTTTTGTGTCAACAATTCACGCCGCACCCCCCACCCTTACACGTAACACCCCTTCCGTCTGGGAGGATGAATTCTTGAGACTGATGGTGGAGAATCTCAGCCGGGACGAAAGCAAGCGACAGGAACAGTCATCGTTCCACGGGGAAGGAAGGGAGCAACCAGGGTTAGATACAGTAGGTATAAACACGTTGGGTAGTGCGCCACGGGGCGGCCGGCCGTCCGGGGCAGGGACCCGCGGGGCGCGGGCTGGGATTGACCCCCGCCCCCGTGCAGTCACAAGTGCGCGCCCGGGCCCGCCCATGCGGGATAGCTGGTATAGAGCTCCGAAGCCTTTTCGCTGCTCCTCCTGTGGGGCATGGTCCCACGCGGTGCACGGATGTCCCTTTCAATGTGAGGGAAACCAGTGCGATGGGTGTGGCGACCAGGGACATACCCGCAGAGAGTGTCCATACACCGGAATGCGTTGTTACGCATGTGCCGAGTGGGGACACATTCGCAGGTTATGTCCCTACTACTAAAGACAAGGGCGAGGCGTTGATGGTGACTAGGGAAGACAGGCCAATTATTAAGTTGAAAATGGGAGGGAAACGGGTTGAAGCTTTCATTGACACAGGCTCCTCGGTGTCCTTGGTGAAACAGAACGTGGCCTCCAAGATGAGCCTAGGGGGAAAGCATAAAGTTCCTGAGTTACATGGCGTCACGGGGAACCGCCTCTCAACATTGGATTCCAGAGATATAACTGTAGACTTAGGAGATAAGATAGTTGTTCACGCGCTGGTCGTGGTAAGCGGTGATCTTTTCCCAGGGGATGTTCTTATTGGGTCAGATTTCTTGTGTAGGTTTAAGTATGGAATCCAGTTTGATGGGAGCCGGTACACCGTGACACTAGATGGTAGAGATTATGTAGGTACTCCTATCAGGAATAGGTCTGGTCTGCCCGTCCACCTCATTAAGCCTAAACGCCCCCAGCCCCCCGCACCCCAAGCCCCCCAGCTACACCCGACGCGTGCCACTGTCATCCCTCCCCACTCTAGTGTTGTTTTGCCCGTTCGATGGTCAAGGTCGTTCGACAGTCCCACGGAGGATCAGGAGTATGTATTTGTTGAAGCCCCTCATAAAATGTCCCCATACATGCAGTCGGGGCTCATTAACACTCAGCAGCCTAGCGTCCCAGTCATAAACCCCACCCCCAGGGAATTTAAACTTACTCCTGGTCATTCAGTGGGAACAGTCTGTGCGGTCGATAAAGTAGAGGATCTGGAGCATTTTGATCCTACGAGATATAACATTAGGAGTGACACAGAATTCGTAGAGTCACAGCAAATGTTCGCCACTGCAATAGAATCCCTTGACATAGATCACCTACCCACCCTTATTAGAGGACGTCTGCGCGCTATAATAAAGCAGCATGAAGATCTGTTTGCAACCTCAGATCAGGACCTCGGCCTGATGTCAGCTTCACACAAAATTAATACAGGCTCCGCTCCCCCCACCAGAGTACGGCAGTGGAGGCTTCCTGAGGCGGCTAAAACTCAAATTAGGGACTTATGTCGCCAAATGGAGGAACGTGGTGTCATCTCCCCTTGTACTAGCCCCTATTGCTCCCCGGTCGTATTAGTCAGAAAAAAGGACGGGTCAACTAGATTCTGTGTAGACTATAGGGAACTTAATAAGGACACCATTGCTGATAGCTATCCCTTGCCCAGAATTGACGAGACACTGGACCAATTGAACGGAGCTTCTATATTCACAGTTCTAGACTGTAAGGACGCGTACTGGAGTATACCAGTTGACCCGGCTGACCGCCCCAAAACCGCTTTCGCGGACGGCAGCCGTCTATTTTGTTTCAACAGGTTACCTTTCGGGTTAAAGGGAGCACCGGCCACGTTCATGAGGGCTGTGAACCACAGTCTCACACCCGTGCTTGGGCGGAACGCTATGGCTTACCTGGACGATGTTATCGTCTATAGTAAAAACATGGATTCGCACATGCGGGATGTAGATGAGGTTCTCTCGGTCATGAAAGCGGCCGGACTGAAAGTGTCCCTTAGGAAATGCGCGTTCGCGCGCCAGGAAGTTAAATTCCTGGGATTCATCGTAGGTCATGGCGGCGTTAGGCCCGACCCGGTGAAAGTGAAAGTGATAGCAGAGATGCCACCTCCCACCACAGCCAGGGGTGTGAAACAGTTCCTCGGCACCGCCAATTTTTTCAGACGTCACATCCCTCACTTTTCAGAGGCGGCCCTCCCCCTTACGAAACTTACAAAGAAGTCGGTTCAGTTTCGGTGGTCGGGGGAGGCAGATAAAGCTTTTAACCATCTTAAGGACTTACTGAAGTCGGCAACAATGTTAGCACTGCCGGACTTCACGCAGCCGTTTTACGTGCACACTGACGCTTCCGACGAAGCACTGGGAGCCTGTCTCATGCAAGGTGGTGAAGATAACCCCATCCCTATTGCTTATTTTTCCCAGAAATTGAGCGGAGCTGCCCTCCGCTACTCCACAACTGAGAAAGAAGCTTTGGATATTGTCAAGGCCGTAACTTCCTTTGATGCTTACCTATTTGGTAGACACTTTTATGTAATCACTGATCACCGCCCTTTAATATATATCTTCCAAGGTAAAACTCCTAATGCACGGGTAGCACGCTGGGCAGTCTTTCTAAATGCGTATAACTTCTCCATTTTGCATAAGCCAGGCAAGAACCACGTAGTACCAGACGCACTGAGCCGTAATGTATTACCTATAAATAATGTCGGGGATCCTAGCAGCATGACTCAGCCCATTTTTGGGGACCTATCACCTAACGAGGTGCGCCAACACCAACTCGAAGACCCACAGTGGGGTCCTGTCATTGAGTTCCTTGAGGGGGGTCCGCTCCCCCAAGAAGGTCAACAAAGCCTCACTTTGTGATTTCAGTCTTTTAAGCGGAGTCCTGTATCTTGTTACTATGAAACAGGATGATGAGCAACCCACAGAACTCGTAGTCATCCCCGCATCCTTGGAAAACTCGGCCCTAGAAGTAGCTCACTCTTCCCAATTCGCAGCCCACCCGGGTGAATGTCGCACATATGCACGTGCACGCTCTATGTTTTTCATGCCCAATCTAGTGCGGAAGGTTGGGGCATTTGTCAAAGGATGTCTGCCGTGTCAGCTAAGGAAGGGTACCCCAAAGAGACAGGGAGAGCTGCAGGAGTTTCCACCAGCCTCTCAGCCCTTGGAACGGGTATCGATCGATCTAACTGACATGTCAATACGTTCACACCGGGGAAACAGATACGTTGTTTCTATCGTCGATCACTATTCACGTTTTGCAACCTATATACCCATCCCCGATAAACGCGCAGAGACAGTTTGTGAAGCCCTGTTACAATACGTTGGTACTCATGGATGTCCCCGGGTCATTGTAAGTGATCAAGGGACAGAGTTTACCTCGGGCATCTTTCAGAAGGCGTGCAACTTGCTGCGGGCTAAGTCAAATCTAACCACTAGTTACCACCCACAGGCTAATGCCATGGTTGAGCGTTCCCACCGCACGTTGAAAGATCACTTGTCGTTTTTGGTTAATAATCAGTACGGCGGTTGGGACGATCAGCTACCTCTTGCACAACTGGCCATGAACACCGCAATTAATACCACCCTGCATAACACTCCTTACTTCCTTCACTTTGGTAGGGATCCAAACCTTCCTGCTGGTGTAATCAACCCCCCACCCCTATCCTATGGCGAGGACTACCCTTCTGTCTTGCAAAACAGGTTACAAACGGTCTTTACTCGGGTGCAGGAACTAAACAAGAAAGGTCACTTACACAACGCCACCTACTATAACCTCAGGGTCACCCCTTCCAATATCACTGTAGGTACCCTGGTCTTCCTAACTAACGAATCATCCTCCCCCGATATCCCCTCTAAGTTGCAACAGAGATGGAAGGGCCCATATAGAGTAACCGCCCAACCCAGCAAAGTAAACTTCACTATTTCCCCGCTTTGCCAGGGGGGACGTAAGGAAACTGTGCATGTGAATAGATTGAAGCTGGCAACTGTCGACGATGACGCCTTCAACAAATCAGGCCTCACCAACCAGCCCCCTCTAGGGGTAACATTCCCTTCCCAACACCCTACCCCTCCACCAGCAGCTGACCACCCCCCTCAGAACAACCAGGTACCTCACACCCCAAGTAATAATCAGAAAACTCCCCGAGCTACTGCCCCACTTGTACCAGTAATACCTGATCAGATTAGGGCTCATAGATATAACACTAGGTCACAGAACATAGATTAAAGTAACGAGTCTAGGGGCACTTCTAATTGTTGATTCTCCACCCCGGGATCTTGTCTTTCTACTAAGCTACAGAGTCAGCACTGCCCTTGCTCTTCACGGGCCTGGGCGAGGTCTCCCTGACTCCACACAAAAGTCGGAGATGACACCACCACGGCTGCAGCTGACCCCCTACCAGATGAGCTGAGACCAACGCATCCTGACTCATAATGGATGCCCGACGAGCGGGACACGCAGCGGGCAACCCCGCGGCGAATGGGTGACGCCTTCACGTCGACACTGCAAGCCCCAAGCTCCAGAAACGGGCTTGCATAATGCTGGCCCTCGATCTGGTTGAAGACACTGGGCTGTGTCTCGTCGCTCGCCTGCTGAACGACGAGACACGCACCGAGGCTACGGCCTCACGGCCCACAATACTGACAGACAACATCTATGGGTACCATCAGCCTGAGTAAGCTACGCCATGCAGGACCAGCGCAGCTCCCAGCTCCAGGCAGGGAATCAGGTCGTCCCCTTGGAACCCAGGCGAAAATCCCGAAAACCCGACCTGCAACTTCAGTAGCAGCAAGCAACAGGCAACAAACAACTAGAGGTCCCAGTGGCGATGCAGACGACAGCTCCCTACGTTTCAGGACCTGTCAACTGGTCCCACGCACTTCCACTCCGGGAATGGATCCACCAGGTAGCAGATAAGTAATGGCTGACCTCGACCCACCCGGGATCTGCCTCGCCGGTGTTTACCACACCATCGGGGACGAAACAGAAGTGACCTGACTACAAGTAGAGGAAGAAACAAGCAAACCCTGGGGGGCCCACCCAGGGAGGGATTCACCACTGTGAGGGTGTGGGACAGGACGGTCAGGGGTCTCGCCGACACTCACGTACGGAGGGCGAACTCTTGTCCGTGGACCCTGCCCTACACGCCATCCAAAAGCGATGACACCCCAAGCAGTGGACCGGCTTGATCCCGGCCGGGAAGGGCGGTAACTCAGATGGAACCAGAAAAATCCATCTGGAACACGACAGAAAATGAGACTCTACAGAGGAAACTCAGATGGGACTAGAAAAATCCATCTGGAATGCGTCAGGAACTGCCGCTCCACACAGAAGTTCAAGTGGAGGAAGTGAGGCACGCGACACACCGCGGCGGACCCCAGGACGGGACAGGAAACGCCAACCACCACATCTACTGCGTCGTCCACCCTGATGCTGGACACCGATTGGTGGAGGTGGTGACGGACCACCCGCCACCCGGGATCTCGACGAATGCTGACGAGTTTTTGTTTTTGCCATTGTATCTTGTTAATAATTTTTGCTGCCTTTTTAGTATGTACAAATATTTCTTTTTGTTCACAAGTTGTATTTTTCCCCAACTTCCCCCCCCCTTTTTTTTTAGCGGCCATGTATCTTATTATTATATGTTGTATGTGCTGCCCTGCGCAAGAGTTTAACAGTTGAAGCAACAAGTATGTAAATCTATTCCAGGCTTGAAGATACTGGAACCTAAGCAGAAATAAGCCAGGGCAAGCAACACCATTGCATAACCTTTCAAACCTCCGACTGTGTACCCTCATCTAACTCCCTAAAGTGACGCTCTCCGACAAGCGCCTGCTAAGGCGCTCTCTCTCTCCTTCATATCTACATTCACCTTTCCGTTCCGTATCCTTAGACAGCCGCTTAGATATTATAAATATTACCAGACTATGGTAGGATGTGAGGTGCATACTTTACACCGCAGTAGCTATTTTTCTCAGGTTGGGCACTCGCTATTGTTATCCACTGTGAACAATTGTGTATGGCATGGAAGCTTTGGTCTTGGCGGGAGGTGTAGTGAGGGGTTGTCAGACCACAGCTTACATCTCAGAAACTCTAGGCCTTCCCTAAGTCAAGTGTAGGGTAACTCTGCGGTTGACCAAGGATTGTAAATCAACTAGCTCCCCTCCCATGTGACATGTGGCCCCAACAAAACATGTAAGAAGGCACCAGCTGACCCCCTTCCGATATACAATAACCTACTCTCTGAACAAAGGCCGGACCTGACCTCACAATTAGCCAGGTCACTTGTAACCCTTGGAGCCCAACTCAAGGCCTCTCGTGTTACACGGCCCCACCTGACGACTTCTCCTTACATCTCAGAAACTCCAGTCTGGCCCGACGTTTGGGAAGTCAAGTGTAGGGGAACTCCCACGGTTGCTCTCCCAATATACACACGGCCCCACCTGATGACTTTCCCAGATAGTTCTGAAAAAGACCAGGCCTGACCGCACATTTGCGGGGTCAAATGTAAGGAGACCCTTCGCCGCCCCCCCCCCCAGGCCAGCTGAACCTGACGGCTCGCATCCCAATATATAGGACGTCCTGGTCCTCCCTCGAGCGAATTGGCAGAGAAGCAGTTGTCTTGTAACTAGTGAGGGCCAGCTACCACGTCCCCAGTCCCGCTCGAGAGAAGCCCACCACTAAGTGTAACGAAGTCTCAGCTGGGTCCATCGACAAAGTGCTGTCAACTCCACGTGTAACAGTAAGTGCTGGCTGTGTAGACTGTAGAAGTGCAGTGATCCCGAACCTCCCCAACGATCGACTTAGTGAAGTGCCCATTTTAATTGTGAGGTTAGGTTATACGAGAATACCATAGTCTATCATAAATTGTGTACGAACCCCCCCTATTAATCCCCCCTATTGAACTAGTAAAATAAAGCTGTAACACGCATTG